>NC_060139.1:282350474-282653504 GCF_021461385.2 Schistocerca piceifrons | reverse complement strand
CGATGTATTGAGCTATTGGTTGGAAATAGAGATGTATTACTTGCAACAAATTTCATTAAGGAATAAATATACTGAGCAGCAGTGGTTAGAATACAAAGTTATTTGAACAGGTTTCTACAAGATGTTCCTGAATTTACACCATACATGATTCTTATCACATGCTTTTGCACCCAAAAATTTTGCTCAGTTTGATGAGTTGCCCCAGAATATGATTCGTTATAACATAATAAAATAAAAGTAAGCAAAGTATGCTAGTTTTTTTATATTTATATCTCTTACATCCGACATCATTTTCACGGCAAATACAGACTTGTTTAGGCACTTAAGCAATTCTGTGGTATGCCCTTCCCAACTGAATTTATTATCGAGTTGTAATCTCAGAACTTTAACACTGTCAGCCTCTTTGATCTGCATGTCTTCATATGTTACACACAAAGGAAATCTCTTACAGGTTCTGAACTGCATATAGTGGGTCTTCTCAAAGTTTAATGACAGTGAATTAGCTTTAAACTACTTATTAATGTCAGTGAAAATTTGATTAGCATCTATTTATAAATCTGTACTTGACTTGCTACTATTGCAATGTTTGTGTCATCTGCAAACAAAACAACTTAGCATCTGGCAATGTAACAGATGACAGGCCATTAACGTACACAAGAAAAAGCAGTGGACCCAAGATGGAACCTTGAGGAACACCACATGTAATTAATTCCCAGCCAGATGAGGACTGACCGCTTACTACACAGGTATTTCGCAAAAACACCCTTTGTTTCCTGTTAGATAGATAAGACTCAAACCATTTTGTAGCACTGCCGGTGACACCATAATATTCTAGTTTACTTAAGAGAATGCTGTGGTTCACACAGTCAAAGGGTTTTTGACAGGTCACAGAAAATGCCAATAGCCTCTAATTTGTTATCTAATGAATTAAGTACATTCTCACTGTAAGTATAAATAACTTTATCTATATCAGGACCCTTAAGAAATCCAAACTGTGACTTGGAAAATATATTATTTGCAGTCAGATGCTTAAGGAGACACTTGAACATAACCTCTTCAAATTTTTTTGAGAAAGCCAGCAAAAGTGAAATTTGTCAATAGTTTGTTGGTATCTCTTTATCCGCCTTCTTGTAAAGAGGCTTAACTTCAGCATATTTTAGCCAGTCTGGAAATGTTCCACTGATAAGAGATTGAGTACACAAATAACTTAAGACAGAATTCAACTTGCATGAGCACTCTTTGATTAACTTCATTGATATGTTATCATACCCACTGGAATACTTAGATTTTAAAGATTTTATGATGGATGCTGCTTCTCTGGGAGACATGAGTGTCATTTCCAATTTACTGAAGTTATTTTTAAAGACTGGTCTCAGATACTCCATTGCACTGTTCACCAAACCTGATAACCACAAGCTGTCAGTAACAGAAATGAAATACTTGTTTAAGAGGTTTGCAACATTACATGTACTTGTTACCAAAGTCTCATTTATTTTTAGAGCTATCTGCTCCTCTTCCTTTTTGGCCCCACCTGTCTCTGTCTTCACTATATCCCATACAGCTTTTATTTTGTTGACTGATGTAATTATCTTTTTCTCATAATAAAGCTGCTATGGTTTCTGGATTACTTGCTTTAATATTTTGCTGTATTCTTTGTAATATATTACAATTCTAACATCAGAGCTGTTCCTAGATGGTAGATATAGAATCCTTTCTGTCCCACATGATATCTTTATTCCTTGTGTAATCCAAACTTTTTTTTTTTTTTTTCTGTGCGATTTGAGTTATCTTTAGGAGAAAACAGTTTTCGAAAGTGGAGGTAGCTTTATTAATGTACACTTTGTATTTTCAAAGTCAGAAATATTGTAAACATCTATCCAGTGCATGTCTTTCAGCAATTTCCTGAATTTCTCAATTTTTGACTTATTTATTACACTCCTGCACTCAGATTTAATAGATTTTTTATCCTGACAAGTTTCAACATTTAACACAAGATGCTGCATGTCATGATCAGATAGCCCATTTACTATTGGTTTTGCTATATGACTTTTTTCCCTAGATTTGTCTACAAAGATATTGTCAATAGCAGTCTCAGAGCTCTTACATATCCTAGTAGGAAAGTTCACAGTAGGAACTAAATTGAAAGATAGTGTTTCTGACGGCAATAATTGTTCACTGACAGAGCTTTTCAATAAATACACATTAAAATCATCAGCAACCACTATTTGCTTGTATTTAACCATGGGATGGGCAGCAAAGCTTCCAGATTTTTTATGAAGAGGTTACAATTTCCTGAAGGTGATCTGTATATACCTACTATTATAAAAGGCTTATCATGAAATGCTACTTCTATTGCACAAGCTTCTAAGTGCTGCTCTGAGCAAAATTTATTAATATCAATATTTTTGAAATCAAAACAGTTTCTGACAAATATGGCAACTCCTCCTTTCTCTATATTTTATCTACAGAAATAAGAAGCTAACTTGAATCCTGTAAGATTTAACATATCTATACCAGTGGTCACATGATGTTCAGAGAGGCAGATTATATCAACTAGTGTGCTCAACTCTAATTCTTGAACAAAAATTATTTAAAACATAAAGCAAATATAATAAAATAGATAACTAGACTAATAATGACTATTTAGATATTTCAGATTTGTTGAAAATACTCTGACAGCACACTGTTTACGGCTTATTTTCCAGAAATGGTATTTCAGAGACAAGCTTTATTATTACACATGGATGCATGTAGGTTGAAAGTTTCTTTAATTTATGTTATAACAAATGTTTTGTTTTTTAAAAATTAATGAACTGTGGTGGGGTATTCTGCAAAGTTTCAAATTACTACAAAATTCAGTTACATTGTTTTCAAGAACATTAATTATATATCAACTTTTATGAGAAACATTTTTTACATATCACTGTTTCGAAGATATTCCCTCCAAACCTAACATGCCAAATTACTTTTCAGGGTGTATTTTAACCCTTAAAAGTGAAATCAGGGGCAAATAAAAAATATGTACATACTACATTCTTTTGCCCCCTCTAGACATCTGCCAAGTTTCATCAAGATCATTTACTGACACTTGGGAATGTTCCCTGGTGAGTCGAATGTTTTTTTATAAATCGAAGAATACTGCAACTGACTGACTGCCTCGATCCATGGCTTTCAGTATGTCATGTGAGGAAAGTATGAGTTAGGTTTCAAATGATAGATGTTTTCAGAATCCATGCTGGTTGGCATGGAGGAGGTCATTCCATTCAAGATACCTTATTTCGTGTGAGCTCACAATAGTTTCTAAGATTCTAAAACGAGTGGATGTCATGGAGACTAGAAGATACTTTTGTGGATCACTTCTGCAGCTCTTCTTGTAGATGGATTTGACCTGTGCTTTCTTCCAACCACTGGGCACAGTGTTTTGTTCAAGAGAGGTTCAGTATGTTGTGATTAAAAGAGGTGTTACCTCATCTGCAAATTCAATATAGAATCTGATAGGTATTTCATCAGGTATGGAAGCTTTGTTCAATTCTAATGACTTCAGTGGTTCCTCAACATCACTAACATTTATCTTTGTATGAGAATATAATTCTGGCATTACTCCTGGGTTTTCCTATTTGAAGGTGCATTTAAAAACTGAGTTAAGCATTTCATTTTTTGTTTTGCAACCTTCAATTTCCATTCCTGTCTCATCTGTGAACAACTGGACATTTAACTTTGGTGCCACCAACAGCCATTACACGTGACCACATATAACAAAGATGATGTGACTTACCAAACGAAAGCGCTGGCAGGTTGATAGACACACAAACAAACACAAACATACACACAAAATTCAAGCTTTCGCAAAAAAATGTTGCCTCATCAGGAAAGAGGGAAGGAGAGGGAAAGACGAAAGGATGTGGGTTTTAAGAGAGAGGGTAAGGAGTCATTCCAATCTCCGGAGCGGAAAGACTTACCTTAGGGGGAAAAAAGGACGGGTATACACTCGCACACACACACATATCCATCCACACAAGCAGACATATTTATTTTGGTCTTTAAATATGTCTGCTTGTGTCTGTATATGTGTGGATGGATATGTGTGTGTGGGCGAGTGTACACCCGTCCTTTTTTCCCCCTAAGGTAAGTCTTTCCGCACCCGGGGTTGGAATGACTCCTCACCCTCTCCCTTAAAACCCACATCCTTTTGTCTTTCCCTCTCTTTCCCTCTTTCCTGATGAGGCAACAGTTTGTTGTGAAAGCTTGAATTTTGTGTGTATGTTTGTGTTTGTGTGTCTATCGACCTGCCAGCGCTTTCGTTTGGTAAGTCACATCATCTTTGTTTTTAGATATATTTTTCCCACGTGGAATGTTTCCCTCTATATATATATATATATATATATATATATATATATAAAAAACAAAGATGAGGTGAGTTACCGAACGAAAGCGCTGGCAGGTCGATAGACACACAAACAAACACAAACATACACACAAAATTCAAGCTTTCGGAACAAACTGTTGCCTCATCAGGAAAGAGGGAAGGAGAGGGGAAGACGAAGGAAGTGTATACCCGTCCTTTTTTCCCCCTAAGGTAAGTCTTTCTGCTTCCGGGATTGGAATGACTCCTTACCCTCTCCCTTAAAACCCACATCCTTTCGTCTTTCCCCCTCCTTATTATGACAGCTGCCACCCATTCCACATCAAACGGTCCCTTCCCTACAGCCTAGGTCTTCATGGCAAACGAATCTGCTCCAGTCCGGAATCCCTGAACCATTACACCAACAACCTGACAACAGCTTTCGCATCCCGTAACTACCCTCCCGACCTGGTACAGAAGCAAATAACCAGAGCCACTTCCTCATCCCCTCAAACCCAGAACTTCCCACAGAAGAAACACAAAAGTGCTCCACTTGTGACAGGATACTTTCCGGGACTGGACCAGACTCTGAATGTGGCTCTCCAGCAGGGATACGACTTCCTCAAATCCTGCCCTGAAATGAGATCCATCCTTCATGAAATCCTCCCCACTCCACCAAGAGTGTCTTTCCGCCGTCCACCTAACCTTCGTAACCTGTTAGTTCATCCCTATGAAATCCCCAAACCACCTTCCCTATCCTCTGGCTCCTATCCTTCTAACCGCCCCCGGTGTAAAACCTGTCCCAAGCACCCTCCCACCACCACCTACTCCAGTCCTGTAACCCAGAAGGTGTACACGATCAAAGGCAGAGGCACGTGTGAAAGCACCCACGTGATTTACCAACCGACCTGCCTACACTGTGAAGAATTCTATGTGGGAAAGACCAGCAACAAACTGTCCATTTGCATGAATGGACACAGGCAGACAGTGTTTGTTGGTAATGAGGATCACCCTGTGGCTAAACATGCCTTGGTGCACGGCCAGCACATCTTGGCACAGTGTTACACCGTCCGGGTTATCTGGATACTTCCCACCAACACCAACCTATCCAAACTCCGGAGATGGGAACTTGCTCTTCAATATATCCTCTCTTCCCGTTACCCACCAGGCCTCAATCTCCGCTAATTTCAAGTTGCCGCCACTCATACCTCACCTGTCATTCAACAACATCTTTGCCTCTGCACTTCTGCCTCGACTGACATCTCTGCCCAAACCCTTTGTCTTTAAATATGTCTGCTTGTGTCTGTATATGTGTGGATGGATATGTGTGTGATATATATATATATATATGACGAGGCAACCATTGGTTGCGAAAGCTAGAATTTTGTGTGTATGTTTGTGTTTGTTTGTGTGTCTATCGACCTGCCAGCGCTTTTGTTTGGTAAGTTTCATCATCTTTCTTTTTAGATATATATATATATATATATATATATATATATATATATATATATATATATATATATATATATATATATATATATATATAATAGAGGGAAACATTCCACGTGGGAAAAATATATCTAAAAAGAAAGATGATGAAACTTACCAAACAAAAGCGCTGGCAGGTCGATAGACACACAAACAAACACAAACATACACACAAAATTCTAGCTTTCGCAACCAATGGTTGCCTCGTCAGGAAAGAGGGAAGGAGAAGGGAAGACAAAAGGATATGGGTTTTAAGGGAGAGGGTAAGGAGTCATTCCAATCCCGGGAGCGGAAAGACTTACCTTAGGGGGAAAAAAGGACAGGTATACACTCGCACACACACACATATCCATCCACACATACACAGACACAAGCAGACATTTCAGGATTGAGAGGCAAGGCTGGAAGTCAGAAATTCCTGGAAGGTTAGGAGAGGGTGATTTTGAGGAAGAGGAGGTGGGTCCCGCTGTGACGGAGGACGGAACTGTTCCAGGCATGGTTCAATTTGGATAGTGTCTTGGGGAGTTGGATCATTAGGAGTAGGATTAGGATCATTTTTCTTCGTGGCAAAGTGATATTTCCAGCAGAGAGTACGGGTGTAGGACAGTAAATCTTTGACGAGGGCTGTTTGGTTAAATCTGGGAGTGGGGCTGAAGGTGAGGCCTTTGGATAGGACAGAGGTTTCGGATTGGGAGAGAGGTTTGGAGGAAAGGTTAACTACTGAATTGGGGTGTTGTGGTTCCAGATTGCGTTGATTGGAATTTTGAGGTTTTGGAGGGAGTGGAGCTGGAAGTGGGAGATTGAGTAGATGGGAGAGACTGGGTTTGTGTGCAATGAGAGGAGGTTGAGGTTTGCTGGAAAGGTTGTGAAGGGTGAGTGAGTTGCCTTTCCGGAGGTGGGAAACCAGGAGATTGGATAGTTTTTTAAGGTGGAGGGTGGCATGCTGTTCTAATTTGCGGTTGGCCTGTAGGAGGATGCTCTGAACAACAGGTGTGGATGTGGGAGAGGAAAGATTGAGGATTTTTATAAAGGATAGGAGTTGATGGGCGTGTTGATTGGCTGAGTGGATGTGTAGGTGAAGGATTAGGTGGGTGAGGGCAACGGATTGTTTGGTTTGGAACTGGTATAGGGACTGATGGAAAGAAGGGTTGCAGCCAGAGATGGGAACTTTAAGTGTGAGGCCTTTGGGGGTGATGCCAAATGTCAGACAAGCCTGAGAAAATAAAATATGGGAGTGTAATCTGGCTAGGGCGAAGGCATGTTTGCGGAGGGAATGTAAATAAAACTTAATGGGGTCGTTGTGAAGGTGTTGTGAGGGTGACATGGTACTAGAAGGTGGAAAGTGGAACACGAGGCTGAAATGAAAATGAAAATAAATATGAAAAAATATATGGGGAGAGATAAAGGTAAAATTAGAAAGCAAATGGAGATCTGGTGTGAAAAAAGGCGAAAAAGGGTTGGTTAGGGCTGGGCTATGTTGATCCTGTGGTGAACTTGTGTAGGTAGATAATGATGTGCATAAAGGTTAGGTGGTTGTGTTGCCGCCAAAACACGTTAAAGGGTGGAGAAATTCGGGAAAATTTCGAAAAAACTACGTGAGGATGTATTAAAAGGAGTGGTTTGGTGGTGGCAGATTATGGAAATGAAGCTAACAATTGTTTGATGAAGAAATAATGACGTTAAAACCTGTGGGAAGCGGCTAAAAATGATCGGTGATGTGAGAAAAACGGAAATGGAAATAAAGCAAAAGTTATTAAAACTGCCGAAAGGGTTGTTTAATAGCTAAAAGGAACTGTTTGTGGACTGGAAACGGTGGATTTTATAGCAGCAAAGCGGAAAAAAAATTTTTTGGTTATGGTTTCGAAGTGATTTAATGTCTGCTTGTGTCTGTGTATGTGTGGATGGATATGTGTGTGTGTGTGCGAGTGTATACCTGTCCTTTTTTCCCCCTAAGGTAAGTCTTTCCGCTCCCGGGATTGGAATGACTCCTTACCCTCTCCCTTAAAACCCATATCCTTTTGTCTTCCCTTCTCCTTCCCTCTTTCCTGACGAGGCAACCATTGGTTGCGAAAGCTAGAATTTTGTGTGTATGTTTGTGTTTGTTTGTGTGTCTATCGACCTGCCAGCGCTTTTGTTTGGTAAGTTTCATCATCTTTCTTTTTAGATATATATATATATATATATATATATATATATATATATATATATATATATATATATATATATAATATTATTATTATTATTATTTTTTTTTTTTTTTTTGCCCCTCGTTTTGTGAAACGTCTTTTAACAATATTCTACTACACTAGTTTCTGAAAGCTTCATGCACTGCTCTCCCTGGCAGCCAAACAAGTTTCATTCGACATCTTTCTATAGCCCACTGCTTTCTGTCTCCTGTGGGCACTGTGTCTTCTGTAGGAAATACAGGATCTATCACTATTTGTCCACTTGAGTGTGAGTGGCATGTCAGTGGTAGGCCTCGACATTCTGTGCAAGTGTACCAGGATCTAGGAAAAACTCAGAATTTCACTTCCATCCCCCATACTAACAAGTTCGAGGTACTATCATCCACCAAAACTGAGACAGTGAGACTCATTACACTTCTTGGGAAATGTGCTGAGCCGATGTCAAGCGGAGGCAAACACAAAAGGATAGGGCTCTATTAATCATCAGTAGTTTAAACGTATGGTGAATAATGGTACTCCTTAGGAAAGTGGCAGTGAGGGATGGCAGTAGTCTCTATTTCTTTTGGAGTGCCTTTACAGTGACTGTATGCCATGCCACTGAGGTGTCCAATCATCTGAACTGTTATACTGGGCACATATCTATTTAGTGCATTCAGTTATTGTTTTAAACTTAAGCCATAATTGCTCTGTTTGCTCCTGTTCTGAATTAAAAGTTTCAAGTTCCTCCCTGAGCTATGACGATCTGGTTCTTTGTCTAGTTTGGGTTGGGTTGTTTGGGGAAGGAAACCAGACAGCGAGGTCATCGGTCTCATTGGATTAGGGAAGGATGGGGACGGAAGTCGGCTGTGCCCTTTGAGAAGAACCATCCCAGCATTTGCCTGGAGTGATTTAGGGAAATCATGGAAAACCTAAATCAGGATGGCCGGACACGGGATTGAACCGCTGTCCTCCCGAATGCGAGTCCAGTGTCTAACCACTGCGCCACCTCACTCGGTGGTTTTGTCTAGTTTATTGAACATCTTCACTACATGGTGAGTAGTAATCTATCCTTTCTATAATATTGTCATTATTCCATCCTGGATTTCCACAGTTTGATTTTATGAACATATCCACCTTTCTACTTGTTTTGTTGGCCTTCGTACAATGGTAATCATTGTTGCTACAACTGCCTCATGGCCACTGATACCATCTTCGATGCGTATGTCCTCAAAGACATCAGGTCTATTTTTCCCAATAGATCTAATATATTTCCATCATGAGTGGGTTTCCGAACTATCTGTTCCAGGAAGTTTTCAGTGGAGGTATTTAGTAATGTTTTATGGCACATCTTGACAAGCCCACCACTAACAAGGCTGTAATTTTTTCATTTGAATGTTGGATGATTGAAGCTTTCTCCAATGATTACAGTTGGATTGGGGAAGTTACGTACAAGTGAACTGACGTTTTCTCTGAAGTTTTCAGTTCCCTCAGGAGGTGAGTCTGGTGGACAATAGAAGGAACAATTATAATTTTATACCCAAACAATCTTGCATGTGGCTTCAGTTTCTATCTCTGTAGATACGAGTTTCTTTCTACTGCAGCAAATATACCATTTCCACTTCCAATTAGCTTATTCTTTCAATATATGTTTAAATTTGTTCCAAAAATCTTACTCTGTCACTCTCTGGTTTTAACCCACTTCCTGTACCTAGTATCATGTGAGCTTCATTGCATTTTAGGAGCTCTTTTTGCACTGGCACTATGTTGTCAATGCTTTGGCAGCTGACTACTAGGATCTTATTACTCTCGCCTGTGGGAGGGCATTTCTTTGGGGCTCATACTGATATTTCCAGGTCTCCTACACTTATCGTTATCTGGAATGGATGGAGAGCCACCTAATTTAAAAAACCATTGTGTACAATACATAAACAATCAGCTACCTGTGTAGCAGCATCTGATAAGTAGTAAGCACCTGATCCATTCTGGGATCGCACAATTTTTGGCTTAAGTCCAAGACATCACACACTAGCTAATCACAGAACCTTGGTTCAAAGCTTCCACTTGACTCAGAACCAGTGGGCCACAAACTGTTCTGGGGTCAGTGCTGAAAATTGTGAGCTTTGTTCAAACTTCACAAGCAAGGCTGGTATTCTTAACATTCTCTGCCAGTCACTGGGGTGATCAAGTATGACCTCAGAGCACCAACAAGAGGCATCGTTTGTCCCAACACGAGCCACAATCTTCAGTTGGTTACACCTCATTTTTTCAGTAGTTGCTGTAATAAGCTCTTCAACATCCTGAATAAGGCCTCCAGGCATAAACAATGAGTGCAGATGGTGATTCTCACCATCCCTTACTGCCACTTCCCTAAAGGGTACCATTATTCTTTTGGGGTACCATTATCCTTTTGTGTTTGCCTCCTCTTGACATGGGACTCAGCACATTTCCCAAGAAGTGTAAAGAGTCTCACTGGCTAAGTTTTGGATTCGATGGATGAAAGCACCTCAGACTTATTAGTCTGGGGGATGTAAGTGAAATTCTGAGTTTTTCCTAGACCCTGGCACACATGTACAGAATGCCTAGGCCTACCACTGACATGCCTACCACTTGATCACAGTCAAGTGGACAAAGAGTGATAGAGACTGTATGTCCTACAGAAGAGAGAGTGTCCACAGGAGATAACAGTACTTGCAAGACATTTGGTATTCTTGGCACACAACTCTTGCTAGCTCTCCCAACACACCCAGTTGCAACATCTTCCAATTGCTTGACAGTACTCAGGATGATTTCCAGCTGCTTATGAATAGCAGCTAACTCATCCTGTGCCTGAGAACAGCATACACAGTGGGGCCGCATTATGCCTCATGTAATATTTTACTGAACAGTAAGCAAATAACTTAAGAAGCTTGCCAACTATCTTGTAATTAATGGGTCTGAAATGCTATAAATATCAGAAGTAGTCTTTCAGAACTGAAGTAATTAATGGCTGAAATGAGATCTTTACAATGAAAATAGAAAAACTTGGTACAAAATTTGCTGTTTCTTTGAAACATTTGCCCTGTTACAGTTGCTAACAAATTTGAGAATAGAGTTAATTTATGATAGTTGCTGATAATATGCACTCTTGGTAAAAGAGAAACTAATATGGCATGATATGTTATTTATTGAAAGTAACTGTAAATGACAAATGCTGATTTACTACTAAATTGCTTACGCACAACATTTACAACTTATGAAAACTCAAAAAATTATTATGTTTGCAAGTGTCCAAAAATTATCAAAAATATACCTTTTTCATGTAAATATATAATAAAATTAGGGAACAGCTAGTTTTGAATGAGGATACTGTGGCTTAGAGCTTCTACAAAGCACAAATTAAAATTACAATTGATGATAAAGTACAAGCTGCCCCCCCAGTACTCGCAAATGTTCAAAAAATCACAATATATCACAATACAGACAAGTACTGACACAATAAATGAAAGATATTGTGAAAACGATACAAACAGTTTTGCAGGACATCAGACCTCTCTGCGATGTGCAGTCTCACACAATGAAAATTCCTATGTTGACTTAAGCATGTACATAAATGTCTGAACTGCATGGATTTTTTTATGTAGCTGGAACTGTGATGACCTCTGCTCTGGCTTGCCAAAGATTAACACTGCAGCATCAGTTTATCTCAGTCAAAAATGCGAAAACTGTGAAGCACCAACAGAGCACTTCTTCTGTTTGTGGCAAGATGTCAATGCCAGGTAAAATGCAAAAAAATGAAAATAAATATCTTCATTGAAAATATATTCATAAATATACCATGATAATAATTGGATTAAATAGTGATCAATCCAGTCTGAAATTTGACTAAGAATACTGCCTATAGAAAAAAAGTGGATGTCTGTATAAATATACAAGAAAATGAAGATAATAAATCTTATTTATGATTTAATGTTAGTATCAGAGATCTCATCTGCCTAACAAATCTGCAATTGTTTTCATTAGAAACAATATATTTAGCTACAACCTGCAAAACTGTAGTTATAATCCAGATTTATTACGTTCTCTTTTGTCAGACAAAAAACTTAAAACTGCAGTATAACACACTAGTTTTATAACACAATATAGCAATTGATTCATTAGGAATCTAATACTCAGCACTGAAAACTATAATTTCGTTCCTTGGAGAACAACAGTTCTGTTGTGTAAATTTTACATGATTATCATTGTTCAGAATCATAGTGGATGGATCCCAACGCGGCTGTCCATGCGAAACACTAAAAGCAGCTCTGGTGTGCCACATTGCCGGGTGGACAGAACTTCTGCTGATGGTTCTCCTTAACCTGTGGAATACATACAAGCCTGATCTGAATGATTCATCTGCAGAACTGGTGTATGGTGAGGTGCTGCAACTGCCAGTGAGAATTTGTATGTTTGGCTCAAGTCTGTAACAGAACCATCTGCCTTTGTCGGTTGCCTTAAAGATCACATCAAGAAAATCTGACCTCCACAGCTGTCCAGACATGGAACTGTTGTCACATTTGTCCACAAAGACTTCAGTGAGTGTACACGTATGATGTTATGTTTTGATGGTGTCAGACTGGCTCTGAAACCACCGTAGACCAGGTTGCATAATGTTGTCAAGAGGGAAGATTGCACCCTTGACATTCTGGGCAATGTCAAGCACCACCCAGAGTAATGGCAACAGATAATATCTGACACTGTAAAGTCATTAAGCACTCTATAGTCACTGCATGCATACCATGCATCATACTACTTTGACACTATATGCTGCAGTGAAAACCAAGGACTACTGGACAGTTGCGTGATGCCCTCTCAAGTCATGCTGTCATATTCTGCATTTGCAACTGCTAAGTGATCTGGGGCTAACAGCTGTGACCTACAAAGTAACAGGGCTCCCTCAGTAGTCTTTATATGTGCAAGGTGTTGTGCTTCACATCCATAGGCACACATGACAGTCTTGTCAGTGTCAGGAAATCTCGAAGCAGTGTTGCATACTCACTGTCAGGAGCTTCTATTACCTTCGTAGTATGGTGATGCAGCTTCTATTATCTTGGTGGACTGGATGATGGTGTGGCTCCAAATCCAGTGATGTGGTCACCCAGGTGTGTGTTGGTGATGTCAGACAACAGATTGTAGTGTGCCGGTAAACTCAGTAACAACCACAATTGTGAAATTTCACATGAACATATAGTACAGGCCTACATCCAGCTTGAAATGTTGTGTGTCGCACATTGCGATCAAAGAGTTGTTTGAGGCATTAAGGCAGAATGACATTCGTGGTCTACACCAGTGTAGCATCAACCGTGGGAAGATACACAAATCAGAGCCTGTGTCAATCAGAAACTTCCGTCCAGTACACCTGTCACTTACAGACACTGTGACTCAGAATGTAAATCAGATGAAGCGTCTACATCTGACTGCTGGTGGCATTTGGGTATGCACAAAGTTTGGTACAACGACTTGCTTGATCGCCAAATCTGCCCCGGAACCAACACACCTCCTGCTGTGTTTCTGTCCCAGGCATAGTGGAGGTGGTCGATAATCTGCTGTGTGAGGACTTCTGGAATCTGGATTTTGTTTGTGTGTGTGTGTAAAAACTCTAAAGTCAAAATACAAAATCTGGATTATTTTGAAACCTCTTTTTTACATGCCTATTTGCTGCTTAATGTCTCCACTATACAATGCATCACAAAGAAAAAGGTTATCACTTACTACACACATTGCCAACAGAAGACTTACCTGCAGAATTCCAGTTTAGTGATTCATGTGCCTCAGAAATTAATAAGTCAATACATTCAATATCATCAACAACCAAATCAAATTCAACTGGATGGCTGCATTGCCTAATCTGGTTGTACCTGCATGAGAAAAGATATGTAGGATGTAGGCAGCATATATCATGAGATTTAACACATTCACAAATAACATGTAAACTCTACAATTTTGTGTATATCTTTTTCTGGTACTACACGTGTAACTGGTGATCACTGGTGATGAAGTATGGTCCTCATAGCATATATACAGACATATACAGGATACCCTAAAAACAAAGATGATGTAACTTACCAAACAAAAGCATTGGTATGTTGATAGACACACAAACAAACACAAACACACACACAAAATTCAAGCTTTCACAACCAATGGTTGCTTCATCAGCAAAGAGGGAAGGAGAGGGAAAGACGAAAGGATGTGGGTTTTAAGGGAGAGGGTAAGGAGTCATTCCAATCCCGGGAGCGGAAAGATTACCTTAGGGGGAAAAAAGGACAGGTATACACTCGCGCACACACACATATCCATCCGCACATATACAGACACAAGCAGAGATATATATAAATTGTGTGTGAAATTTGTGTGTGTGTGTGTGTGTGTTTTTTATTGTGTCTATCAACATACCAACGCTTTCTCGTTTGGTAAGTTACAGTATCTTTGTTTTTTATATATATTTTTCCCGCGTGGAATGTTTCCCTCTATTATACATATATGGTGTTGTCTCCTATATGAATGCTGAAATGTGATTTAGTCATTAATTAAATACATTTTTCAAATCAGTTCATTTGTTGTACACCAGATTCCTCAAGATTTACAATGAAATACTTTTCCACTATAGGAGTAAACAGCAATCTTTCAGGTCTATCAAGCTGCATGTCAAATATATTCCTGCCTTTTAATTCACTGTAAATGTTTAAATCCATATCCTTTGATGTTTTGGCATAGGGTTTTAAACAGCATGCGGGAAGTTTAAAATTCTCTCCGTGGTAAGTGCTACAGCTGTGGTGAAAATTGAAAGTTTCAGGTGTATGTTGTTTTTCTATATAAGAAAATCAAGACATCACAAATATGCAGGAAATGAATGGATAGTATTTTTCAATTTTTTAAACAATGGATGACCAGATGGCCTCCATTTGGCAAAACATATGTTCCATCTTATTTTCTTTTGCAATATTAGTACCCATGTGACATCTGTTGAGTTCTCCCAAAGATTGTGCCATAATGAAGACTCAAAATAAAAGTGATACACTATCTTTCTGGTTTCTGTGTTTGTGGCACCTGAGAAAATACACACTGAAAATGCTAAACTATTCAATTTACTTGCTATCTTTTCACATGAGTAACCACCGACAAAATGTGCCCAAGAGAAAGCTGGATGACCCAGTTGCAGAACAGGCAGCCCAACACACAATATGCTTCACTTCAATGACTGCTTCACAGCCTGTGCCATCTGGCTGCTTCCTACCAAGACCAGAATTTCTGAATTGTTCAGGTGGGAAATCTCACTGCAATATATTCTATGTTCCTGGATCCCCCCCCCCCCCTCCCCCCACAGCTTTCCCTAACCTCTGTCCTTCACCCATATATCCCCTTCCCCACTCCCATCCCAGCATTACACAGCCTTCTATTTCATCAATGCACCCACCAGTCTTTTTCCCCTCAACTACTTCTCTCCTTTTCCGCTCCCACCCCTTTCCCCCAAATCTTCTGACACACCCTTCCCCAACCTGCTGTCCCTCCTCCTCCCTGTCCTAGCTTCCTCCTTACCCCACCACCTATGGATCGTTTCTCCCATCAGTCACAGTTGCTTGCAGTCCAGCCTCAGTAGCCAGAGACAGTGGCCATGTGTATGTGAGTTGTTCTTGTGTGAATGTGCGTGTGTTTTCTACTTTAGAAGAAGGACTTTTAACCAAAAGCTCAAATGTATAGTAGTCTTTTTATTCTGCCTGTCTGCGACTCAGCATCTCCACACCATTATTAAATACTGAGAATACATCAAACAGGTTGTCTGGCTACCAAGGTATCTCAATAACATTGGAGTTGTGCTGCTGTATCACCTCTGACAAAGCTGGGAGTTATCTACAGGAGTTTAATTTAATTAAAGATACCCAAAATTTAGAATTGTTTAGATTTAAGTTGTATCACAAATCCTGGATGTATTCAATGAGGATAATACTAATAAGAAGGCAAAATTATTTCTGGGCACTGTGGCCCATTATTTTAATATTGCCTTTCCCCTTAAAAGACCAGTAACTCTTCTAGAACAAATTAATCAGTTTTAAAGGCCTGATTACAAGGGGGATAATCACCTCTTGTCCTATGAAAAGAAAACTGTATGCAGAAAGCAAAGCAAGGAATTATTCCAGTTTTTATATATTTAAAAATATACAAAAGATACTTAGACAACTCATAAGGGTAAGAAAATCACAAACAATAACTGTATAAAAAATTCTAACAACATACATAAGGCAGTCTGGGATGTTGTTAGAGGCGCCCTTGGAACTTGAGGTTTTAAAGAAGGTCCAAATGACCTAATACATGGGTGGGCAACCAGGGGCCCATGGGTTGGATCTGGCCTGTGACTGGTTTCAACTCAGACTGTGGAAAAAATCCGCAGGAGAGAGGGTGAGGCACTTGCATTGTATTCCATCCAGGAAGCATTTTAGCATATTTCTGTAATTTGTCATCAACAATATTTTTAGACATATATTTAAAAAATATGTGTTAATACTGTTTGTGGATATCAACACACCAAATTCCAAACACTCGAGTGGTCTGACTGTAACCAAAAATTGCTAAGACACTGCTAATTGCTTGTCGACTGGAACGGCCTCTCTCATTGCTGTATTTGGTTTTTCCCTCCTTTCTCGTATTTACATTAGCAAATAATTCTTGTCTGTTGTGCGTTTGTTAGAACAGTGCAACCATTGAAACTGATGTAATTCATAATCAATCAGTTGCAGCCAGTTGCTTCTATAGGCATTTATTTTTCCATGATGACATTGCCAGATTCCTGGCATTCCATCTTCAGTGAACAATGTTTCTTTATCAACGGTGTTGCAAAATTATGCAACAGAAGTTTCAAGACAGCTATTGTAAAACATCATAAGTGAAAAATCAATGTTCATATCACGTAAATAAATGTAAACATCTGAAGATGGGGTGAATATAAAATAAATGTAATAAAAAAAATGAGTTTTGAGGCATAATTTGTTGGCATGGCATGTCAAGAAATGGGTAGCAAAAATGTTGGTGGATCACCCAATACATATGGAAATGGACACTATAGGTTTGACTTTACGTGCTAGGAGCATTGCTGTAGTGACACATGATGAGGCAGCCCATGAGCCTAAGTAGGTATGTAATCAGGTCCACAGGTCACCAAAAAGCGACCATACTTGATATAACTAAAACTAAATGGAACTAAAATATGAGATGCAAAGAAGATAAGTAAATCTCTTAACAAGCATTTTTCAAGTATTGCTTTTAATATTTCATCACAGATTATTTCACAGGCACTGACTTTTCCCACTGAGTTTAAAAAATCAAGCACGTCAATGTTTCTAACTCCAGTACCTCAAGAAGAAGTGCTGAAAATTATCAGTGGCAGTAGCAATTCAACTTATATTCGTCTAGTATTGATGGCATGTCTGATTTTTTATTAAAAAATTGCTTTACTAATTATAATTCCACTTTGTGATGTAATTAACAGTTCCCTAATTACAGGCTGTTTCAAGATGTTTTCAAAATTGCTGAATTTATTCCTCTTTTCAAAAAAGGAGACAAGAATGATGTTAACAATTATTGACCAATCTCCATTCCTTCTGCCTTATCAAAAATTCTACAAAAAGTAATGTACTGAGATGTAATGTTATGAATATTCTTTAAAAGATTTTTTAAAAATTATCCACATTTATTTTATGTAATTTATTTCACAGTATCCTTAATGGTAATTTTTGAAGCTCTGTAGACACATTTGTCCCATTCTATAATCAGGTACACTAAATACCTATTCTGACTCCACCCTGGCTCTTATTGAAAAACTACATACTTAAAAACTGGTTCTCAATATTAATTAATGTCAACAAAACTCTTCTGGTAGTGTGGTTGTATCAAGTATGTTAATAAAGCTTTTGACATATCAGCTATACTGCAGGCAGCCTCCATCAGGGTGACTATGTGTGGTTTGCAGTTGTGCTATACATCTATTATTTGAAAATGACGACTGGACATTTTGGCAAACTGAGGTAAATCAGGTGCTATTACTGGAATATTTGATGTGAATTATTATTGTTTGTCATCAGCGAATCCAGTGGAAGCTGACATCATGATATATTGTTGCTTACTTAGTGGCCGGAAGCTCCTTAGAGCAGTCATTAGCGCCTGTCACCTGCAGTGTGGGGTTACGGCTCCAAGCACTTTCAGTCCACCAGCTTGTAATAACTGACAACTGTGACAGTGAGAGTCTGTAGCACTCCTCACTGTTCATGTTGTACAGTCAATTTACTGGCTTTCTTATTTCACTTTGTGATGAGTAACTGCCAAGCCAAAATAGGGACTTGTTTATAATGAAACAATTCATGAATGAACAGCTGGATGTGTGTGTCCAATGGGCACAATACAGGGTGTCTCAAAAAAGTGTACTAACACTTTACTGTCCATAACGTGCTGAATTTTTGTTTTTCAGGTGTAACTAAAGAAACACAATGACAGGAGAACAATTTAGCTTTGAACAGAGGAAGTTTGACCCTAAATGTTATTGAAAAACTGAGAACACAGTGGAAGCACAAAGACATTTCAGAAGGGGCTTTAATAAACTGCCACCACTGCATGAGAGCATTGCTCACATCAGAGATACATTTGAAGCAAATGGAACTATACAGGGTGGTCCATTGATAGTGACTGGGCCAAATATCTCATGAAATAAGCATCAAACGAAAAAACTACAAAGAACGAAACTCGTCAAGCTAGAAGGGGGAACCCAGATGGCACTATGATTGGCCCGCTAGATGGCACTGCCATAGGTCAAATGGATATCAACTGTGTTTTTTTTTTAAATAGGAGCAACCCATTTTTTATTACACATTCGTGTAGTACGTATTGAAATATGAATGTTTTAGTTGGACCACTTTTTCGCTTTGTGATAGATGGTGCTGTAATAGTCACAAACATATAAGTACGTGGTATCATGTAACATTCTGCCAGTGCAGACGGTATTTGCTTCGTGATACATTACCCATGTTAAAAAGGACCATTTACCAAAATGGACCGTTTACCAATTGCGGAAAAGGTCGATATCATGTTGATATATGGCTATTGTGATCAAAATGCCCAACAGGCATGTGCTATGTATGCTGCTCGGTATCCTGGACGACATCATACAAGTGTCTGGACCGTTCGCCAGATAGTTACGTTATTTAAGGAGATAGGAAGTGTTCAGCCACATGTGAAACGTCAACCACGACCTGCAACAAATGCTGATGCCCAAGTAGGTGCTTTAGCTGCTGTCATGGCTAATCTGTTCATCAGTAGCAGACAAATTGTGCGAGAATCGGGAATCTCAAAAATGTCGGTGTTGAGAATGCTACATCAACATCGACTGCACCCGTACCATATCTATATGCACCAGGAATTGCCTGGTGAAGACTATGAACGTCGTGTACAGTTCTGCCACAGGGCACAAGAGAAATTACAGGACAATGACAGACTTTTTGGATGCGTTTTATTTAGCGATGAAGTGTCATTCACCAACAGCGGTAACGTAAACCGGCATAATATGCACTATTGGGCAACGGAAAATCGACAATGGCTGCGACAAGTGGAACATCAGCGACCTTGGCGGATTAATGTGTGGTGCGGCATTATGGGAAGAAGGATAATTGGCCCCCATTTTATCGATGGCAATCTAAATGGTGCAATGTATGCTGATTTCCTTCGTAATGTTCTACCGATGTTACTACAAGATGTTTCACTGCGTGACAGAATGGCAATATACTTCCAACATGATGGATGTCTGGCACATAGCTCATGTGCATATGAAGCAGTATTGAATAGCATATTTCATGACAGGTGGATTGGTCGTCGAAGCACCATACCATGGCCTGCATTGGTTCACCGAATCTGACATCCCCCGATTTCTTTCTGTGGGATAATTGGCCCCCATTTTATCGATGGCAATCTAAATGGTGCAATGTATGCTGATTTCCTTCGTAATGTTCTACCGATGTTACTACAAGATGTTTCACTGCGTGACAGAATGGCAATATACTTCCAACATGATGGATGTCTGGCACATAGCTCATGTGCATATGAAGCAGTATTGAATAGCATATTTCATGACAGGTGGATTGGTCGTCGAAGCACCATACCATGGCCTGCATTGGTTCACCGAATCTGACATCCCCCGATTTCTTTCTGTGGGGAAAGTTGAAGGATATTTGCTATCATGATACACCGACAACGCCTGACAACATGCGTCAGCGCATTGTCAATGCATGTGCGAACATTACAGAAGGCGAACTACTCGCTGTTGAGAGGAATGTCATTACACGTATTGCCAAACGCATTGAGGTTGACAGACATCATTTTGAGCATTTATTGCATTAATGTGGTATTAACAGGTATTCATTCTGTAATAGTATGCGTTGTCAGAAATGATAAGTTCACAAAGGTACATGTATCATATTGGAACAACCGAAATAAAATGTTCAAACATACCTATGTTCTGTATTTTAATTTAAAAAAGCTACCTGTTACCAAGTGTTCATCTAAAATTGTGAGCCGTATGTTTGTGACTATTACAGCACCATCCATCACAAAGTGCAAAAAGTGATCCAACTAAAACTTTCATATTTCTTTACGTACTACATGAATATGTAATGAAAAATGGGGGTTCCTATATTAAAAAACGCAGTTGATATACGTTTGACCTATGGCAGCACCATCTAGTGGGCCAACCATAGCGCCATCTCGTTTCTCCCTTCAAGCTAGACAAGTTTCGCTCTTTGTAGTTTTTTCGTTTGGTGCTTATTTCGTGAGATATTTGGCCCAGTCATGATCAATGGACCATCCTGTATACACCGTCAACAAGAAACTTTCTCGATGACCACAGTTGTCCACCAGCCTTAGAAAAGAAAAGCAGACACAGGAAACTCTCATTGGATCCCCACAGAAAACTCTATGGCAAACGACTCAGTCGACACACATCTCAAAAGATAGCATTCATTGCATCTTGAAACATCCATGCTGTAAATACTACATACCAGCAGTAATTCATGCTCTCAACGAAGATGATACAGACCGGAGAGTTCAGTTCTGTGAATGGTACCTGGCAGAATTTACAGAAGATGCAGGTTTCCCACATATTGTTGGCTGTAGCTCTGAGGACACCTTTAAATTAAACGACACAATTAATCGCCATAACTGCCTGGGTCCTGTTAATTCCCATATTATTGCTGAACAATATTTAAACTTACAGGAGATAACAGTGTGGTGTGGGATACCAGCATTCGGCATCATAGGACTTTTCTTTTTTCTTTTTAATTTTACAGAACTGCCACTGGTGACAGGTACCTAACCATGCTGCAGGAGTCCATCGGTCCACCCACTGAGGAGATGTTTAGTGATGATGAGATTTACTTTCATCAAGGTGGAGCACCTCCCCGCTACCACTGCAATGTAAGAGCCCATCTCGATGCAGCTTTTCCAAACACATGGTTTGCATGAAGGGATAGTATTAAATACGTTGTGGGTTACCCAGACCTCACACCAATGGACTTCTTTTTATGGGGATGCCTCAAGTACAGAATTTATCACACAAAACCCAGAACAAATGGTGCTTTGAAATTGAAAATTGAATGACAATATCACGAAATTCCAAAAGAAATGTTTTATGATGTCTGCCAATCCACTGGTTCGTATTATCATTTTGTCTGGAAAATGATGGCCATCAATTTGATCAATTGTGAACAAGTTTCTTTTAAGCACATTTTTTTCTGTAATTCAAGCCTTCAAACTTGTCTCTATTTTCATAGATAAAGTTTTTAAATTGATTCAAAGTGTTCATACATCTTTTTTAAGATACACTGTGTGTCAGCAATTGACCTTAATGCCAACAACAAGTGTGCTGATGGACTTACTACTTAGGGGTTGGTGCAGTGTTACTATCTTTCGCTTTCCTCCCTCCAATCTACTGCTCTGTCTACCATCTGCACCCAGCGTCTCTCTCCCATCTCCCTCCCTCCCCCCTTTTCTCCAACTGACATGTTGCTCCATCTCCGAGGTTTCATGCCAAGGGATGTGTGCTGGCAGCACCCCTGCTGTTACTCCACTTGTCCCTGAAGTCTGTTCATTGTTGATTATCTCCTACCTCTTCCTAATCACTACCTCTTCCTAATCAGACTAAGTGCAGGTTCCCAAGCCTTACTATGGATGTAGCCACCATTAAAACTGATCAAAGATTCCCTTATTTGAATTTCAATAGATCTTCGTATGATCAGAATTCTTTCAGTGTGATCAGACAGGCAATGTTCCATGACCCTGCAATCTAGTGTGTTGTTGGTGTTCTCAACAATGATCTTTGACAGTATACATTATCTAACCTTTATGTGTGTTGCCACATTGTCAATGCATATGGTACACCCCAGGTTTCCAAAGTCCAAGATTGTCTTCAACACTACCAAACAGTGCTGATATTTTATCTGGGAAGAGGAAGAATGTCTTCATTTGGTCTTTCTGGAGAAATCATCCTATCTTTAATCTTTAATGGGATAAACAGAATGACTGCATTCTCCTGAGCTTTCACTTCTGTTCCTCCAGTTGTTCAGTGAGTGTAGGACCTAGGGCTCTCTGAATTAGCCACTCTGTGCAGCTGTTCTTCCAAATCACTGTCCTCAGATGTTCAAGTTCTTGGTTGAGACTTTTATTATCAGAGAGGGTACATGCCCTATGTACCAATGTTTTGAACACCCCATTCCTCTGTGCTGGGTAGTGTCAGCTGTCCACATGTAAGTAGTGGGGTGTGTGTCTTCTTCCAATACATGCTGTGGTGCAATGTGCCATCTGCTCTTCTTTTTACTGGGACACCCAAAAAGAGGAGAACTCCATCCACTTTGACTTCCATGGTAAAGTTGGTGTTCTAGTCGATGAAACAGTGATTTATGAAGAACTCATTCAGCTTGTCTCTTCCATGTGGTCGTACGATAAAAGTATTGTCTACATATTGCAAAAAATACGTTGATTAACACTGGGTTGACTGAAAGGTTTTGTCTTCAAGATTTCCCACATCCGTGTCTGCAAAAACTGGTGAAAATGGACTCCCCATTGCTACTCCTTCCATCTGCCATAGTAACCATTGTTGAGAAGAAAGTATGTCAACACCAAGATATGCATAAAAAGGTGTGCCATCTCTACACCAAATTTCTAAGCGAACAAGTTCCAAGGATTCTTTTTATGGCAGTCTGGTGAAAATAGACAATGTCAGATCTCACAAGGACATTGTTATCATTAAGGTTAAAGTTGTTAAGGCACGCAACAAAATTCACAGAGTTTTGAATATGAAATGAACTCTTCCCAAAGTAAGGGCTAATCATATCCATCACGTATTTAGCAATTGATTAAGTTAGGGCACCAATGCTACCAATCCTGATAACAGTTTTCATGAACCTTTGAAGTTCATTAAGTCTTGGTGGAACTGAAGCTCTCTATTGTAGTTTCTTAACAACTTCGTTTGGCAAACCGGATTCTTTCCAAAGTACCATAGTGTTCCTCCCCACCCTCTTGGTAGGATCAATGTTAATCTTCCAGTACGAACAGGTCCCGTATCTTCTCAATGTAATTCTGGTGAGACAGGACCACAGTTGTTTTGGCTGTTTTCTGGTCAGACAACAATATATGGATCTTTTCTTATTTCCTGTATGGCTGCCATCTCAGTGCTACAGATGTTTGTTTTCATAGGTTTCTTTCACATGAGAGCATGATAGGTTTCACGCCATGTACTTCTTCAACTGATTCAGGTGTCATACGTGCAGATGATGATGTCAGAGATAAGCGTGGATTTAGGAGTGGGTGCAAACCTGTGGCCCATGTGACACCATCAATCCATTCCCATGTCCAGGAATTGAACTGGTTGGACAGCTGGAGACATAAGTTGAATAGTAAAGATGGTCCTCCACCCACCATCTAGAACACAGGTTCTGCTTGGTTGTGTCACAGACAACCTTGGACTATGGACTATGGACCTTGGACTATGGAAATCCATCTACAAATGCAAAAAGACATATATAGGCCAGATGGTGTGTAGTGCCAAAGATCATTCCGAGAACCCCAATGGCACACCAGATCGTGGCAGCTTAACAAGCTGGCAGTCATGGAACACTACCTATCGCAAATGTACAGAATGGATTCTGACCATACTAAGTTCCTGACACAGCCATTTAACTTCTGGGACAGTGTCATTAAAGCAAGATTTGAATAAGTGATAGTGGCTACATCCCTAGTAACACCTCGGAATGGGCACTTTGATTAAGAAGAGGAATCTTACAACAAGCTGACTTCAGGAGCAGGTGGAAGCAACAGCAGAGGTGTAAACATCCACTAGCGTGAATACTGGATGGAGCAACATGCCAGCGGGAGGATGGGGAGACAAGATGCTGGGCACAGACAGTGGACACAGTGAGAGGTTGGATGGTTGGGGGAGAGGGGGGGATAAAAGTGCTGCATCAACCCCAATCAGAGAATACATCAGTGCACATGATAATGGTAATATGATCACTTGCTGAAATACAGTGTCTGTTGGGAAACTGACATCCGGCTGTTCACTCATGAATAATTTCATCATGAATTATGCCGGAAGAAGCTGAATAATCACAAGGGCTTGTTTAAATTGTATGGATGTACCACATCTGTCTGACATTCTCCCATCATCAATTTAGTACTCCAACCAAGCCATTTGTATCACTTGTTCTCCATATCTCACTAATAGAGACTAGTCCACAATCATAGCAAAACTCGTATACTCAAGAAGTCTCTTATTTCATTGTTGTTTTAGTAGATGAGTCTGAGCCTCCCCTCCTCCCCCCTCCACCATCAGTGTAGGATCTTTACCATCCTATCACTAAAGCCTTGTATGTATGGAAAGTCACCAAACTGCCTCAGCAGTTATTCCTGGTACTCTTTATCTTTACTTTTGTTGTCATACCATGGTAGCCATTTTCCCTGAATGAGGTTTGTACTTTGCAATGTTTCCTCTCAACACTGTCATTGTTGTGGATTGAATGCATTGTTAACATATGGATCACTTCTAATCATTCAGTCTAACACAGATACAACAGATGCACGACATTTCGGAAGCAGTACATGCTATGGGAAAACATCTGTTTCTCAGCATCCTACCAAAGAAACAATGCCTGCCACCTGATTTGTAGGTAAGCAAATCTAACTGTTAGTTCCATTTGGTATTTTATGCACTGTTACTATCAAGTATTCATGTTAAGCTACTGTAACACAAAAGTGGCAAAGCAGTTTACTACAGATGTGTCCTTGCACTGTATACTTTCTAAATGCCTTCAATTGGTAGTTGTTGCCTTTGGTCTAGAACCCATCTGAGTCCACACATCTCAGCATATGCTCCTTTCATTGCTGCAGCTGTTCTGCATGTACTTTTCATGAAGTTGTGTGAGAACTCAGCCAATTTTGCCTCCCAACATAATCTCAAGAACAATATTATAAACTGTTTGTCCATGATCACTGAGTTGATTTTGACAAAACTTGTTAAACTTAAGGGAAGAGTTTGAAAAGCAGACCTCCACTTATACATCACAAGTAGTTCCTCAGCAATGTAAGCAGCATCCCTCCCATACTTTATTTATTTATTCATTGAAATGAAATGATCGTATGGAATTGCTGACCGGGAGGCCCCATGCAGGGAAGTTCAGCCGCCGTATGGCAAGTCCTTTTTAGTTGACGCCACTTCGGCGACTTGCGAGTCAATGATGATGAAATGATGATGAACACACAACACACAGTCATCACGAGGTAGAGAAAATCCCTGACCCCGCCGGGAATCGAACCCGGGACCCAGGCGCAGGAAGCGAGAACACTACCGCATTTTATCAAGGTAGTATGAAAGATCCCACTTTTAAGTTATTATTTCTCAGTCAAAGGCTGTTTGGAACCAGTCCATGTTCTCTACTGAAAAATTATCAACATTTGACTGAGTGGATGTTTTCATTGTAATTAATGTTGAGATTATAGATTATACTGTCTAATGAACTACTTCTGCAAAATGTAGAAAACAATGGTTACATCATGCAAGTTACCTTTGCACACTGGTGGAATAGCCACCAGAGTGTATTACTGGATTTCACGTTTAGTGTTGTTACCATGCATGGTATGGTATATGAGAGGCATTAACAGAATCAGTTGCTGAATGATCACTGTGATGTACAAGAGATGCTGCATACTCATGTGAGACATTGCTTATTATGATTACAGTGGATATCATTAAAATTGGACTGTGGAACAATGTAAACATCTCATGGGGTCACAGGAATCACATTTCTTGTTACACCAAGTCCAAGATCATGACCAGACACGTCATCATCCAGGTTGCTCTTTCCCAACAGATTGCATCTCCCAGCAGAATAACTATCTATGTATCAAGAGCAGATTCATGCTACAGTGGTTTGAGGAGCATTATAGTGAAGCCACATTAATGTCTTTTCAGCCAAATTCGACTGAGTTTTTTACGTTTTCTGTGATTTCCCTACATTACTCCAGGCAAATGCCAGGATGGTTCATTTACACAAGAACACCCAAGTTCCTTCCCCATCCTTATACTACACATACCTCTGGGAAACAACCAAGTACTTGTCAAATCCATCCTATGCAAAACTGTTGCTTTATCATGTTCCGAAGGTGAGCCAACATGCTAATAATGTTTTAAATCATCAGTGTGTGTGTGTGTGTATGTGTGTGTGTGTGTGTGTGTGTGTGTGTTTGTTTGTTTGTTTTCTAAATTATGCTATCGAGAAGAAGGTGCTTGTCAACCAAATGATGTCACAACAGCACCCACACATTGGTATTTGTACAAACAGGAAAATAAATTTAGGCTATAGGTAGTTTTGGATTTAATAAACTAATTATTGTTGTGTATAACTACAACAGAAGTTTCTGAGTGAAATTGGAGAACAGGAGAGTAATAGGATAGAGGGGGGGGGGGGGGGGGGGGGGAGGCAGATACCACATTCACTGAAATGCTTACACATTGAGATAAGTCGTGAGTAATATTTCATCACACATCTGCTGTCACCAATCACCCACGGAGTTAGCTACTTACCAGAGATTTAACAACACTAATAACAATATGTCACTTAACAACGTGAACACCATTTCCTTGCACCAGTGACTACAACAACAGATTGTTAATCACAACCATTGTGACTGTACACTCAGTTTCAGCCAGGCTTCTGGAGTTGGTTTGAAGCTAGTGATCTAGCTAGAAGTTGAATTCTAATATGTGTTCAGTGGAAGTAGTTAACCAGGTTTAAAATTAAGTGATCCATCCTCATGGATAAGAGGCTGATCTACAGAGGTAACAAGAGATCCCACTGATGTGATTCACCCTATTCTTCAAAAGTATACACTTCTTTAAATAGTAAATTCTTCTATCATTCAAAGTTGGCAACACACATCAATACCAGAGACAGGGAGGGTTCACTGCAATCTGTAATGATATATGGGAGGCACTACTAAAGAACACATGTCCCCTATTAGCATACTAGTACCCTCATGCTGAGGTCAATATAGTGTCAAGGTAGCAAGAGCTCTGTCCCAGTTTGGGACTTCATCTGAACGAGTCAACATCATAGTCTTGGACTTGTTCATTTATATGTAGAACCTATTCTGCAACAGAACAGTTTGTTAATCTGTGTATCAAATGATGCTTTAATAGCCAATTTCAGTAATAACTTATCAAGTGATCGTGTGGCAAAGATCTGTCTCAAAGTTAAGTAAATCTTTTATTCATGTATGTAACAAAGTGAAATAATATTTAATCTGTCCTTGGTTGATGAGCCTTCTTGTTGAGCAACCAAAGACTCAACAGTTGTGGCCGGACGAAAGTAGTTTCTCTGGCTCATAATTCATGCCAGCTGCCTGCCTGTTGTGTACATCTTTTTTCTGAATTTTGGTGCTCTGCTTCTTGTCAGTTGTCTTACTGTATTGTCCTACAACATTTCAACACAGGGTGTCTACACGGACAAGGGAAAAAAATTCCCGGATTTCACGGTTAAAAATACACTTTCTCCCGGGCGAAAATACACTTTTCCCGTGTTAAGTGACCGTATACTATTCCTTGGCACTGTAAAACTCATCAATCCTCTGAATGTTTATGGTTCTATATACCGAGGTAGAATTTCCCGCAACTTTAGAAAACGAAACTCAGGGGAAAAAAACACTTTTTGAAACACCTTTAATGTGCAGCAATATGTAGGATGCATATTTTCGTATTATGAAGGTATAAATTCGAATTCCACCAAATACCGCATGTTACTTTTCGAAGCATTGAAATGGAGATTGCTATGCGCTTTTGTAGGCCACTCGTAACTCATGTCACGTGATCTCACCAGCTGATGACAGCATAGGAAACGTGATGTAGTAAGCCAATAGCAAGATCACTGTTAAGTAGCACGAAAACACAAATAAGAAAAGTAAATGGTTTAAATTAATATACATACCATTCACAAATAATATTGGTCTCCAAGATTAATGAGCTGGAAGAGAAGCTAAGCTTCCACATATAATGTTGATCTTTTCTGCGCGTGATACACTTTAAAATACATCATACAAATGTGCCAGTAAAATTTTTAATACCAACGTAAATGTGTGATCTTCTGAGCTCGAAATTCTTCTAAATGGCTGTCCTCAAAGAATTGATTTTTAAATGAGAGTCAAACACTTTGTTATTTAAGAAATTCATCATACATTCTCGCACATAGTTCATCTCGCGTAAAAGGAAATTTGCTTTTAATGCATGTAACGCTTTTCAAACCACCGTCCGCAACATTTTCCCGCTGCCTGTTACAAATAGGTTCGTTTCAGTAGTTGCAAGAGAGCGTCAGATAACAGTCGCCACCACGCGATGACGCAGGAAGGTCATATGCTCACATGTGTAAAACATTAAAAGATCTTACATTATGTCATAAAAGAAACAAGACATCAAAAGATACTTCAAGAGCATCGGAATTTAGTGAACCATACTAAAATGCATAATTCGGCTTAAAGTGCACATTCGTATGTCCAGATTCGGATGTAAATTTTCTTGGAGTACCAGTATTGTATTATCTCATGTTTAGTTCTTTATTATGACATAATGTCATACGTGCACTTGAAATCAGCGAACAGCTGAAACCAGCCAACAGTGCCAAATTAAACAGTTCGTTTCAAATAAACTGACTACCTCAGCAGAAAAGATTAATAAAAGCCAAATCTCTTTAGCAAACCGACAAAGATAACTTCATTGTTCTGCAAGGCGATTAATGCTTGACTGTCCGAAACGTGGAAATAAAATCTGAAACTAATGACATATTTTGGACGGCCGTAATTATGCAAACATATTTTAATTCATTTGATATCTCCTGGTCACGAAAATCCATTTTATCATTTAATGTGAGAGCAATAAACGAAGAGGAAACAACAACATCACTGAATGTAAACACAGGTCACTTGGAGATGACCCACCTCCCCACCACAACTCAGACTGCTCTGTGCATCAGGCCCGGATTTACTATATTTCCGAACCGGGGCAATATTAGGTAGTGGCGCCAAGCCACACTTCTGTAACAAGAAGCAGGAGAAGGTACTACTCATACGCAACTCAACTGCGCATGTGCAAGACCCCGCCCGCAACTGCTCAAAGGAATGTAATTTAAACGGTTGTCACGTCACACTCATCGGAGGCAATTTGTTGTTATGAAGCATTGCATAGTCTTCCAAAAGCCTTTGACACATTTTGCTGTTGGCAGACGCTTGTATGAGCACTGTGTTTTGTTGTTGTATACGGCGCATTTCCTTAGCAACTTAAGTTTATTTCACGTTTTTTTTTTTTTTTCTTCTTCTCTTGTTCATGTTTCGTTGCTGCAGTGTTATTCTGCAGTAGCGGGGTATAGTAATATCCTTTGTTAGAGTATTGGTTCTTACCACTCAAAATCACGAAGATTTAATTGAAAACTAAAACAATGAAAAATTCCCGGAATTGTGAACAATTCACAGGTTTTTACTGGTTTTCTCCCGGATGAAAAAATTCCCGGGTTTTTCCCGGATCTCCCAGTTGTTCCAGATCGTATACACCCTGCAACATTTCTGAGCTGCCACAGGATAGTCTCTAACTGAACTTGCACAGTTTCAGGTGCAGCAGACACAATGCCTGCTGCTCACTGTCAGACAACTGACATCACTACTCCACGAGCAAGCAGCACCGCTGCCAGTAGCTGCTCCAAAATTTTGCCAATATCACAGCCAAGATGAAGAATGGTCAGACTACACTGCACAATTAGAGGCACACTTCCCAGCCTACAGATTAACAGGTACAGAGCACAATGCCTCTTTTTTGTCCACCTCTGGTCCCGAGGTATACCACTTTTGTGTTAAACCGTGCATGGAACCTATTCCTGAGAAAATCATGTACGATGAGTTTGTAAAATTGTTACACAATTATTTTGACAATCACGTCCATGAATCAGCTGTGTGTTTAAATTCTTTCATCTGAAGCAGCAGCCTGCTCACACAGTCAAACAGTGGATAGCCGAACTTAGAGGTCTCACCACATATTGCAAGTTTAAATGTTCATGTGGAATTAACTATATCATGGTAACATTATGTGATGTCATTACACAGAACGTATCCAATGCACATATTTGCACTGCAATTCTGAAGCTGCTTGACACTGATTTAAAATCAGTTATGTCTATTGTGAAATTTCAAACAACTGTGGACTCAACAGACATTGATTTTAAGGCTTCTTGTGTTTCAGTTGTGCATAGTGCACCACACACTCAGTCTCATGTACAGATAGTGTTCAGGTAATTAAGAACAGTGCTCTGACAAATTAAGAACAGCTGAAGTAAAAACTTTCAGTCTTGCAGCACATGGCATGTGTTACTAAACTCTGGGAGAAAATCGTGTCCTCTGCATTTTTTGAGGCATGATCGGAAATATTGCCCATGCCATAATGCTAGTTGCTTTCAATGTGGACGTGAAGGTCATATTCCAACTGTATGTTTATGCAGAAGGGGCAGGGCAAAGGCAAAAGCCGCTAGTTCCCCCAGTGTGCTAGCACACAGTAACTACAGCTTCACTGTCAACAAATGTTCATGGTGCAGGCAACACCTCTCACTCAAATGCAAGCCACACCAAGTACTCCCGCAATGCAGTGGTCTTTTGCTGCTACATGCCGGCAGGCAAACAAACTTTTTGTTCAGTTACAAGTGAAAAATAAGATAATTAAGTCACAGATGGACACTGGTGCTTCTGTTTCCCTGATAAATAAAGTCACTTATGACAGAATCGGTAGCCCACCACTACAGCACCCTACTTCAATTTTATCTACTTATAACGGACAAAAAAATACCAGTTCTTAGCATGAGTAGTTTGCCAGCAACTTTTCAGGGAGTGACGCAATGTCTTTCTTTCCACACACTAAGTTCTAAAAACAGGCAAACATATTTGGCTTAGATTTATTTGATTTATTCAATTTGTGCATTCAGAATGATATGTTACAAATCAGTGTTTCTGTGCCTCACAGTAATGTTTCTGACTTGCGTAGTAAGTTTATGGAACTATTTTAACCAGGAATAGGAAGAGCTAATAACTTTGAAGCTAACATTACTGTGCAAGGCAATGCACAGCTGCAATTTTTTCGTGCACGACCTGCCCACATGCATTATGTGAACAAGTTGCTCAGGAATTGCAAAAATGGCAAGACAATGGAGTTATCAAAGCCATTTCTGCACTCCAATGGACATCATCCTCGATCATTCTGAAGAAGTCTCAGGTGGTTTACGTTCATGTGTGGACTTTACGGCAACAGTAAACACACAAACTGTAGTGGGTTCTTTGCCTCTTCCACTTCTGAAGGAATTGATGAACAGACTGGGATGGGGCAAAGACTTTTCAAAGATAGATTTGCAGGAGGCATACATACAGTTACCACTGGGTGAACGATCCAAGCAATACTCTGTAATAAACAATCGCTTAGATTTGTTCCAGTTTCAAAACTATCATTTGGAAGTTCTTCAGCTCTGGCAGTTTTTCAGTGGTTCCTGGAACAGTTAACAGCAATAGTCCCTTCTTGTAAAAACTATATTTTTGTATTTAGGCAACATAATAAATACGCAGGTTATAAACCTAGCTACATCACACCTATTCCTGGAACAGTTAACAGCAATAGTCCCTTGTGGCACAACTATTTAGATAATACTGTTGTATTTAGGTCACGTAATAAATACACAGGGTATAAATCCAACTAGGCCACATCTGTCTGTGATTGGAGATCCACTGGCACCCCGTAACATTAAAGAGGTACAATCAGTCCTGGGGAAGTCCACCTATTATACAGAACTTATTCCTAACACTGCGCAAAGTGTTCCCCCACTTAACCAGCTGTACCAGAAAAATGTTCTTTTTGTGCAGTCTAAAGAAAGTCAGAAAGCATTTCAGCAACTGAAAGAGGCAATGTTAAGTCATAGATATTTGATTCACTTTGATCCAGCTAATCCTGTTACAGTTAGGTGTGGACACGTCTACTTATGGAATCGGAACAGTGCTCTCCCATAAAATTGGTTCTTCTGACCAACCTATTGCTTTTCCCTAAAATACTGTAACTAAAGTCAGCTTGAAAAAGAGGTTCTCACCATTATCTATGGTGTTACCAGTATTTGTTAAGTCGGAAGTTCTATTTGTCGACATATCATCGGCCTTTGAGGACCTCGTTCAATCCTATCAAACGTGTCCCGCCTCAGACAGTACAAAAACTGCAACACTGGGCTCCGATATCGTCTGATGCCAGTATGAGTTGTTATGCAGGCTACTGCCCAACATTCGAATGTTTACATAGTGGCTCAGCTACCACTCAGTACAGACACAGCATTTGATTCATCTGAGTAACTATGTTTTCAAATCGATTCTCAGGATACTGACTGTCTTCAAAATTTTCACCTCAATGTTGGGGCTATTGCCTCAGAGTTGCTTCTGAAATAGCTCTTCAGGTTGTTTTATTATAGTTCTTCAGGTTGTTTTACAACATGTGCACCATGGCTGAACATGCAGTTTGAAAGAAAATTTCCCACCCTGTGTCGTGACACCATTTTTCCATCATCATGCAGCTTCCACAATCAGGAATTCTGCTGTGGCATACAAAAAAGTGTGATGTGCAGGTTGTGACCACTCAGCAGGAAGTTCTGTCTTAACACTACCAACATCACTGGCGTGTAGTTTGCAAGAATCAACTCGCCCTCCATCACTGTACTTGGCAGGGCATGGGCACTCAGACAGAGCAAATGACCACTCGTTGTGAAGTATGGGAGGCACTCCTGAAGACCACGCCTCCCCTATCAGCATAGCAGTGCCCTCATGCTGAAGTCGATATACTGTAGAGCTAACAAGAGCTCTGTCCCAGTTCATGACCTTTTCTAAAGGAGTCAGGATTATAGTATAGGACCAATGTGATAGTTAAAAGTTTCTGATGGACTTCTTCATTTAAATGTGGAACACTGTACTGCAACAGAAAACTTTGTTAACCTGTGCATCAAGTGAAGCTTTATTAGTCAATAACAACTGTAATTTATTGGGCCTGTGGCAAAGATCTGTATCAAAATTAAGTAGATCTTTTATTCATTTGCGGAATAAAGTAAAGTAATACTCCATCTGTTCTGATACAATGAGCATTCTTCCCACAGTTGTACCCAAACAAAAGTAGTTTTGCCTGGTCACAACAGACCATCTCAGCAACATTAGTTGTAAATGGAAAACCCGGGATCTCCTGCTTACATGGCAGATGCTCTATCCATCTGAGCCATCGAGGGCGCAGAGGATAGTGCGACTGCAGGGACTTATCCTTTGCACACTTCCCGTGAGACCCACATTCCCAACTGTCTACAACCTACATTCGTAGTGTTACCAATAGAATGTTCTCACGGGAAGCGTGCAAGGGATAAGTCCCTACGGTCACACTATCCTCTGTGCCCTCGGTGGCTCAGATGGATAGAGCATCTGGCATGTATGCAGGAGATCCCAGGTTCGAGTCCCAGTCAGGGCACACATTTTTAGCTGTCCCCATTGATGTATATCAACAACACCTGTCGGCAGCTAAGGGTTTCGATTTAATTATCATTTCATTCTAGAGAAGCTGCACGCTCATCAATGGTATCTATTCTTTCGGAAACAGATACCATCTTCATATAGTTAAAAGGCTACCCGGCCATTGCCTTCTTCCGTGCGAATGCACACGCTTTGCCCAAACTCTTATGGGACTCGTCAGATTACTCTGGCGCGAGTAATGAGTGAATGGGCAAATATCTATTAGGAACACTACGAATGTAGATTGTGAACAGTTGGGAATGTGGGTCTCATGGGAAGCGTGCAAGGGATAAGTCCCTGCAGTCGCACTATCCTCTGTGCCCTCGGTGGCTCAGATGGATAGAGCATCTGCCATGTAAGCAGGAGGTCCCAGGTTCGAGTCCCGGTCGGGGTACACATTTTCGGCTGTCCCAATTGATGTATATCAACAACACCTGTCAGCAGCTAAGGGTTTCGATTTAATTATCATTTCATTCTAGAGAAGCTGCATGCTCATCAATGGTATCTGTTCTTTCAGGAACAGATACCATCTTCATCAAGTTGATTATTAGGTGTTAGGCTTTACCAGTAATTACATTTATGTGTTCATTGTTTGGAAATTTTAACCAACGATAGCTTGATGCCTATAAAACTAGAAACACCTGCAGATGAAACACACAGATTCACATTTTTATTAGTCATTCAGCATTTGTATATGCAATACACTTTCTTCAGTCCACTTACTTATTCATATTACATGATACCTACTGACATTATTTACACTGTAGTATTTAGCATATCTTAAAATGTTTCTAAAGAATAAAGTGGGTTTATTAGAAAGAGCTGTGGAACTTTTCATTAAATGATTTGATTGTTATGCTTGTGACATGTTTACACAGTTTGTTACATATTTTGATTGCCCTGTGGGTCTGACTATTGTTTGTTTTTGCTAGTCTTCAGGGTTAACACTTTCTAGAATATATAAATTAATTATACTTAAAATAGTACATTCATTGAACAAAATCTCTGCAATGAGTTCTGCTTTCTCCTTTTGCCATCATTCTAATTGCTTTCTTCTGAATTACAAAAATTTCCTTTATTTATTTATTTATTTATTTTGCTATTTCCCCAGAGTATTAATCCATACTTTAAAACAGATTGAAAATAGGCAAAATACACTGTCCTATTTGAAGATGACACATGACATCAGTTTCTCCAGCATGAATATTACTCTTGATAACCTAACTGTTACTTGTTCTACATGGTTCCCTCATTGTAGCTTGTTGTCAAGTGTAATGCCTAAAAATTTTACATTTTTTTCTAAAACTGAATGATATATTCTGCATCTTATTTACAGTTAACAGTAAACCATTTGCCCATAATGGATGCTACTTTTTCTTTAACTAATTCATTCTTTTGACAAGGACTTCAAGTACATAGTTAAAAGGCAGCAAAGTAGCGTCATCTGCATACACACAAGGTGCGGCAGTCAAACCTGCATTTATTATTATTGAGCAGAAGTGTTGGAAGTAGTGGGGGGGGGGGGGGGGGCGAGTAACCAAGGTCACACCACTGCATTCCCCAACACAAAGCATTTCAGTAGCCATGGAGCAGTGGACTGAGCAACAATGGTTGTTTGCAGTGAAAACGTTCTACCAAAGCGGTAGCTATGCAGTTGCTCAGTGTCGTTTCTGGGCGCATTTTCAAATTAATCATAATAAGCCGGTGCCTTCAGTTAATTCAATAAAAACTTGCATCCTAAACTCTGAAAACGTTGGTGAAACAACAAGGAAAAGAGGTGGCAGAGCGAACACAATGCGTACTCCCGAAATGTGGAACGCATAAGAATTGCTGTTTTTGCTAGTCTTCAGGGTTAACACTTTCTAGAATATATAAATTAATTATACTTAAAATAGTACATTCATTGAACAAAATCTCTGCAATGAGTTCTGCTTTCTCCTTTTGCCATCATTCTAATTGCTTTCTTCTGAATTACAAAAATTTCCTTTATTTATTTATTTATTTATTTTGCTATTTCCCCAGAGTATTAATCCATACTTTAAAACAGACTGAAAATAGGCAAAATACACTGTCCTATTTGAAGATGACACATGACATCAGTTTCTCCAGCATGAATATTACTCTTGATAACCTCACTGTTACTTGTTCTACATGGTTCCCTCATTGTAGCTTGTTGTCAAGTGTAATGCCTAAAAATTTTACATTTTTTTCTAAAACTGAATGATATATTCTGCATCTTATTTACAGTTAATAGTAAACCATTTGCCCATAATGGATGCTACTTTTTCTTTAACTAATTCATTCTTTTGACAAGGACTTCAAGTACATAGTTAAAAGGCAGCAAAGTAGCGTCATCTGCATACACACAAGGTGCGGCAGTCAAACCTGCATTTATTATTATTGAGCAGAAGTGTTGGAAGTAGTGGGGGGGGGGGGGGGGGGGGGGGGGGGGACGCGAGTAACCAAGGTCACCACTGCATTCCCCAACACAAAGCATTTCAGTAGCCATGGAGCAGTGGACTGAGCAACAATGGTTGTTTGCAGTGAAAACGTTCTACCAAAGCGGTAGCTATGCAGTTGCTCAGTGTCGTTTCTGGGCGCATTTTCAAATTAATCATAATAAGCCGGTGCCTTCAGTTAATTCAATAAAAACTTGCACCCTAAACTCTGAAAACGTTGGTGAAACAACAAGGAAAAGAGGTGGCAGAGCGAACACAATGCATACTCCCGAAATGTGGAACGCATAAGAATTGCTGTGGGAAGATGCCCTTGGAGATCAGCGCGTAGACAGAGTGTTGTGCTTGGAATATCTGAAAGGACTGTCCAAAGGATTTTGAGATTAGACTTACATCACAACCCATACAAAATCCAGTCCAACAGCATTTCTGTGAAAGTATTTTGCAAATGATTTAAGAAAACGAGGCTCTTGTTCACAACATCTGGATGAGTGATGAGGCAAATTATCACCTCAATGGATATGTGAACAAACAGCACTTTAGATACTGGAGTGATCAGAACCCTCACCAACTCCATGAAAAATCCCTGCACTCAACCAAGGTAACAGCTTGGTGTGCAATGTCCTCGTCAGGAATAACAGGCCCTTATTCTTTTTGAGAATGAAAGGGGGCAATCTGTTACTGTGAATGCTGAGCGCTATTCAACAATGTTAAGGACATTCTTCATACCTCAGCTTCGTCAATATGCAATGAATGATGAAACATTATGTCAACAAGATGGAGCAACTAGTCACACAGCCCATGTGAGCATGAATGTTCTCAATGAAGTTTTTCCTAACCAGGTGATTTCCAAGACTGGAGGGATTGCTTGTCCCCCCCCCCCCCCCTTTCCCGTTTACCTGACCTTACAGCTTGTGATTTTTTTCTTACCTTAAGAGCAAAGTGTACAATGAAAGACCTCACAATGTTGGTGATCTCAAAACAAGAATCCAGCTGGAAATAGAGGGAATTCCTCAGGGTATGCTCCGTCATATGATGAGTAGCTTCATAAATTGCCTGCGAGAATGCCATGATCGAGAAGGACGCCATCTTGCTGACGTTATTTTCAAACAATGAAAAAAATGTGTTGATGTTTCTTAAATCCTTTTCAATTTAGAACAAGATTGTATGAATTAAATTTTGATATTTGCATCCATGTTTATTTTGCACTTATTTTAAAAAAATGCAGGTTTGACTGCCACACCCTGTACATGTCTTTACATTTGCATTATTTGGTAAGTCGTCTACTTGTAGCAGGAGTAGAAGAGCTCCTAATTTTGATCCCTGTGGCACTCCATGTTGAATCTCAAGTGTATTTGATAACTGACCTTCTGAACTCACCATGTGCTTTCTTTTAGTGAGGTATGATTTCATTAGTTTTAGACTTTTGCCACAAATTCCATAGCATTCCAGTCTGGAGAGCAAAACATGGTGGTGAACATGATCAAAGGCCTTACTCAGACCGCAGAAGGCTACCCATGTAAGAGCATGGTCCTCAAATGCTGATAAAATGTCTCTAACTAATAGCTCTACAGCTTACATACATGACCTTTCTTTCCTGTAACAAAACTGTGATGTACTTAATGCCTTGTTTAAGTTCTAGGTATTGTAATAAAATTGGTTATGGTGTGAGAAATGTACTAACCAATCTTGGATCGTATGAAATGACTGATTCCCAAATTGAAGACTCAAAACCTAGAAATCCACTACCATATAGCTACCGGTATATGAAAAAGTTGCTTTCCATTAGAACGTTCTAAACGGGGTACTAGCAGTAACAGGCAGCCCAGGTGGCTGACTAGTGGGATAAGGATATCATGTAGAACAAAGCGGGAATTATATCAAAATGTTAGAAGTAGTCACAATCAAGCTACAGTAGCCCAATACAAACAGTATCATAAGGTGCTTAAAAATGTTATTAGGAAGGCAAAGAGTATGTGGTATGCAAATAGAATAGCTAATTCACAGGATAAAGTTAAAACCATATGGACGGTTGTGAAGCAAGTGTCTAGTCAGCAGCTCAAGGTCATTTATAAAGTCAGTTCATAGTAAAAATATTTCTGTTACCGATAAATCAGTTATATGTACTGTATTTAACAATCATTTTCTGATCATTGCTGGTGAATTAAATAAAAATTTAGTTTCTACAGCAAATCATATAACTTTCTTGGCAAATGCCTTTCCGGGATTGGTGTCTGAAATACTCCTCTGTGATACAGACAAGGTAGAAATTGAGTCAATAATTAAATCATTACAGAACGCTTTACAGAATGCAGCATGTCATTCTCAATGGAGAGAAGTCTTCTGAAGTAAGAGTGATTTCAGGTGTGCCGCAGGGGAGTGTTGTAGGACCGTTGTTATTCACAATATACATAAATGATCTTGTGGATAACATCGGAAGTTCACTGAGGATTTTTGCAGATGATGCTGTGGTATATCGAGAGGTTGTAACAATGGAAAATTGTACTGAAATGCAGGAGGATCTGCAGCGAATTGACACATGGTGCAGGGAATCTCAATGTAGACAAGTGTAATGTGCTGCGAATACATAAAAAGAAAGAGCTCTTATCATTTAGCTACAATATAGCAGGTCAGCAACTGGAAGCAGTTAATTCCATAAATTATCTGGGAGTAGGCATTAGGAGCGATTTAAAATGGAATGATTATATAAAGTTGATCGTCAGTAAAGCCCATGCCAGACTAAGATTCATTGGAAGAATCCTAAGGAAATGCAATCCAAAAACAAAGGAAGTAGGTTACAGTACACTTGTTCGCCCACTGCTTGAATATTGCTCACCAGTGTGGGATCCGTATCAGATAGGGTCGATAGAAGAGATAGAGAAGATCCAACGGACAGCAGCGTGCTTCATTACAGGATCATTTAGTAATTGTGAAAGCGGTATGATGACAGGTAAACTCCAGTGGAAGACTCTGCAGGAGAGACGCTCTGTAACTCAGTACGGGCTTTTGTTGAAGTTCCAACAACATACCTTCACCAAGGAGTCAAGCAGTATATTGCTCCCTCCTACGTATATCTCGCGAAGAGACCATGAGGATAAAATCAGAGAGATTAGAGCCCACACAGAGGCATACCGACAATCTTTCTTTCCACGAACAATACGAGACTGGAATAGAAGGGAGAACCAATAGAGGTACTCAAGGTACCCTCTGCCACACACCGTCAGGTGGCTTGCGGAGTATGGATATAGATGTAGATGTAGAAATCACTGAAGACTAAGAACTCACATGGATATTATGGCATGCCTAGCAGAATATTGAAGTACTTTGCTACAATTGTTAGCCCTGTATTTAGTCATATTTGTAATTTTTTGTTTAGGAATGGTCAGTTTCCTGAATGATTAATGTACTCAGTAGTAAAGCCGCTTGATTAAAAGGCGGAAAAGGATAATGTAGACAATTTTAGGCCTATTTCTATGCCATTAGTGTTTGCTAAAGTTATTGAAAAGCCTGTGTATGTAAGGATGGTTGATCATTCTATATCACACAATTTGCTATCAAATGTACAGTTCGGCTTTAGAAGTCGTTTAACAACTGAAAATGCTATATTCTCTTTCCTCTGTGAGGTACTGGATGGGTTAAACAAATGGTTTCAAATGATAGGCATATCTTTTTATTTAACTGAGGCATTTGATTGTGCTGATCACAAAATATTGCTCCAGAAGTTGGACCATTATGGAATACAGGGAGTAGCTCACAACCGGTTCACCTCTTACTTCAGCAACAGACAGCGAAAGGTCATTATTCACAATGTTGAGAATGGGTCTGATGTGGTGTCTGAGTGGAGTACAGTCAAGTGGGCAGTGCCCCAGGGATTAGTGTTGGGGCCACTCCTGCTCCTTATTTATATAAATGATGTACCCTCTAGTATTACAGGTAACTCTAAAAAATATTTCTGTTTGCCAATGACACTAGCTTGGTAGTAAAGGGTGTTGTGTGCAACATTGGTCCAGTTTCAAATAGTACAGTTCATGACCTAAGTTCATAGCTTGTAGAAAATAAACTAATGCTAAATCATAGTAAGACTCATTTTTACAGTTTCTAACAATTCAACAAAAGCTGATGTGTTAACTTCACAGAATGGGCATATGATTAGTGAAACTGAACAGTTCAAATTTCTAGGTGTTCAGAAAAATAGTAAACTGTTGTGGAAAGCCCACGTTCAGGATCTTGTTCAAAGACTTAATGCTGCCATTTTTACTACGCAAACGTTATCTGAAGTGAGTGATTGTTCGACACGAAAATTAGTCTACTTTGCTTATTTTCATTCACTTATGTTGTATGGTATTATATTTTGGGGTAACTCTCCCCATTCTAAAAGGATATTTTTGGCTCAGAAACAGGGGGTTCAGGCAATAAGTGGTGCAAGTTCATGAACCTCGTGTCGACCCCTGTTCATGAGTCTGGGTATTTTGACAATGGCCTCTCAATATATACACTCCTGGAAATGGAAAAAAGAACACATTGACACCGGTGTGTCAGACCCACCATACTTGCTCCGGACACTGCGAGAGGGCTGTACAAGCAATGATCACACGCACGGCACAGCGGACACACCAGGAACCGCGGTGTTGGCCGTCGAATGGCGCTAGCTGCGCAGCATTTGTGCACCGCCGCCGTCAGTGTCAGCCAGTTTGCCGTGGCATACGGAGCTCCATCGCAGTCTTTAACACTGGTAGCATGCCGCGACAGCGTGGACGTGAACCGTATGTGCAGTTGACGGACTTTGAGCGAGGGCGTATAGTGGGCATGCGGGAGGCCGGGTGGACGTACCGCCGAATTGCTCAACACGTGGGGCGTGAGGTCTCCACAGTACATCGATGTTGTCGCCAGTGGTCGGCGGAAGGTGCACGTGCCCGTCGACCTGGGACCGGACTGCAGCGACGCACGGATGCACGCCAAGACATGTGTGGATGGATATGTGTGTGTGTGCGAGTGTATACCTGTCCTTTTTTCCCCCTAAGGTAAGTCTTCCCGCTCCCGGGATTGGAATGACTCCTTACCCTCTCCCTTAAAACCCATATCCTTTTGTCTTTCCTTCTCCTTCCCTCTTTCCTGACGAGGCAACCATTGGTTGCGAAAGCTAGCATTTTGTGTGTATGTTTGTGTTTGTTTGTGTGTCTATCGACCTGCCAGCGCTTTTGTTTGGTAAGTTTCATCATCTTTCTTTTTAGATATATATATATATATTACTATCATTTCTTGTTAACAATATTAGCTTACTTCCAAGAACAAGCAGCTCTCACTCAGATAATACTCGGCAGAAATCAAACCTGCATTTGGATCAGACTTCCTTAACTTTTGTGCAGAAAGGTGTGCAGTATACTGCTGCATCCATATTCAATAAGCTACCACTCAAATTCAAAAATCTCAGCAGTAATCCACGCGCTTTCAAACCGAAACTTAAGAGTTCCTCATGGGTCACTCCTTCTATTCTGTCGAGGAGCTCCTTGAAAAATTAAGCTGATTCTTGTGTTTACTTGAACTTATGGACTGACATTTTTGGGTTCATAAACACTTATTCTTATCTGTTATTACTTTTATGTTGTAATTTCATGTACTGACATGTTCCATGAACTTGGAGGTTTGCTCCTCAATTTGGTCCTACAGAACTTGACGTGTAAATAAATAAATAAAATGTATAAACATCAACATATATAAATACTTAATGTAATTATGATGATGATTATGGACTTCTCAAAAAGATAAGCAACAATAAATAATTATTTGTACTTTATTTTTTAAATGTATGTTTTGCACAAATAGGTCTATATACGACAGTGTTTTCTTTGCTTCATGTTGTTAGAGGTAAATCTTCGTCTTTGGGAACTTTGTAGTATGAGTTTGAAAGGCAAGAATGGAGTACAAGTTAGTGTGTTGTGTTAGCATTGTGGTTGATTTTGATTTTTATTGTGAAGTGAAACAACAGAAAATATATCTATTTAACAACGTCAAGTCCACCAGTGTTCAGGTTATTTAATAAAATGAAGCTGAGCATCCTACAGACCAGTATTAAAAGTTGCATATCAGAATGGCCTATGGTCTTCCAACTTTGAAGAACAAAGAACAATTAAATGATGATTATTATGTAAATTTTTTATACAAGTTCTACCGTTGCTACCTCTCGCTGCACTGTGTCACTTTGGCTGGTGCTTTCAAAGACTTTGGATAGTAATGGGATCAGTGAAATTGGCCTGTAGTTTGCAGGTTGATTTGCTTCCCTTCTTAAGGACGAGACTCACCTTGGATAATTTGAGGGGATCAGGTAAAATATCCTCTGTAAGACACAAGTTTATAGAGTATGAATGGCACTACAGGGTAATACATAACTTTTTCAGTAGGTTATTTGATACATGGTTTACCTCACTAAAGCTGCTTAATGAAGGTCCAGCCTGATCATGATTTAGGTTTGTGCTCTTAAGATAATCCATATATGTTTCATTAGATTTTCTTACTAACTTTTTGATTTCCTCTGCATAGGTTATGAAGTGCTGGTTGGGTGTATCTGCTGGTACTGCCACTGTGTTATCAGAGGTTCTGACTACATCTTAAATATTATTAATTAATGACCAGGCTGCTTTGCATTTGTTTTTACTGTATTTTTATGAAATTATTATTGGGTCTTTGTTTAGCCACTCTTTCTTGTACAGTTTCTTGGCAATTTTTTGTAGATTCTTAATTTCATCAGAATTATTAATTTTTCTTCTACCTCTTTAGATTCTCCAATTCTTGGGTGTGCCATGGCTTTCCCTTTCTACTTAAATGCCTTTTTTTTCTTTGGAACAAGATGAGCATTTAAGATACTAATTAAATAACTGTGGAAGGTTTCATAAACAAGTTGGGTATTGGAACCACATGTTAGAAATAGTTTGTCCTAGTCTTTATGCTCAGTAGGCGCACTAGTTTTTTCAGACTGTATTTTGTTAGTAGTAAGATATTTTTTTACTTAGTTAACTTTTGTTGGGACATGTTCCTGTCCACTTTTATACTATGTTTTAACTATACTGCTAACATATACTGTCATCTGGGAAAATAAATTATTTCACACTGGTGGAATACATGTCATGAGGACACTTAATAGAGACACTACCTACGCATGCTTTTAGCCTAGTAGGTTTTGAATTAAAATAGTGGAAATTGTGCTGCCTTAGGATATTCAATAACTTTTTTACACTAGGTATGTTCCAGTTACATCAAAGCTTGAATTCATGCCTCCCCCAACCCCCACCACCACTTTGTTACATAGCAGAGTACACCATCTAAGTAGTATGTTCATCTGAGTTGGGAGCAAGGCAGGCACATGCTAAAATAACTTTCATTACATCACATATTGTACCCACAATTTCAAAGTGTTTCTCAACACATGCCCAACTGAGATCAAGTAAACACACTGAATATTTGAAGCGGCATGTGGAACAGATTTCTCAAAAAACAATTATCAGTTTCTAAGAAAGCCAAAACAGCATACCTACAGGTATCCTACTTAATTGCAAAATCCATCTCACTGCACATTATTGGTGAGAAATTACTTTTCCCTGCGGCTGTCAAAGGTTTGTGTAAAAGTATGAAGTTGATACCGCTCTCAGATGATAGTGTGGTTCCTCATATTGATGCAATAGCCACTGACTGGAAAAATCAATTGCACATCTTCATGACAGCCCAAAATTTGCCAGCATCTTGAAGACAGTCCTGATATCAGACATCTTTCATAGCTTCTAATTAATTTCTGTACTCTCCAGATATAAAAATGAAATGAACATGGACTTTCTATTTTGTAAAGCTCTGGAAGGGAGACTATACGTGAAGATATTTTCTCCCTTGTGAATTCCTTTTTTGTTGACAATAATCTGATATGGACAAATTGACTTGGTATATGTACGATGGGATGGCAGCACTTACTGAAACTAAAATGGGGCTCATGGCTGTTTCTCCTTCAGTACAATTCACACTTTGCATGATGCATAGGAAGGCATTGGCCTCTCGAGTAGTACAACAGGAAGTCAATGAAGTGCTGAACGATGCAATTAGTGGTGCAAATTTTGTGAAACCAAGAGCTTTAAACAGTAGCCTTCTTTCAAGGGGATGAGTTTTACTCATGATTCACTTCTACTGCACACAAGTACATTGGTTGTCTCGTGTTAGCTAGTTCCTCATTGTGTTGTGGAGTTGAAGGATGAACTTTATGTGTTCCTGTTGAACAGATTTCACACACTCACAGCTCCATTTCTAGACGAAAAATGGCCTTTAATGTCGTACCAATGGGCTGATGTTTTTGAGAAACTGATTGATCCTCATAAATCAGTTCCATGCGGAAACAGTAATATCTTCTTTCTAGGCAAGTAAGAGCTTGAATCTAAGAGAAAAACTGAACTTTAGAATACCCAGATGGAGAAGAGTAATGCGAGATATCTGCTCATCTGGATGATTTCATGAAGGAAAATAGCCTGGATGTAGGTAAAATTAGTAGATTGTCACAGTGCAACTCGAACACCTTCATCAACAATTTGACAATAAATTTCCAAAACCTTCATCCGAGAATGACTGGATCCACAATCACTTCAATATGATCATTACAGACCATTTGTTAACAGCAGAACACAAAGAACTAATAGACCTCTCAAGTGAGCTAACAGACCTCTCAAGTGACAGAACACTTTGAAATGAATTTAAATTGAAGTCTCTTGAAAATTTTTGGGTGCAGACTTGGAATGAATATCCCAATTTAGCAAGATGGACAGTGGATGTGTTATTACCCTTCACATCAACTTACTTGTCTGAGTCACCATTTTCTAAAAAAATGACATTACCAAGACAAAACACTGGTCTTGACTGCAATTGAAAGAGGATCTGCGAGTTGCTATTTCAAAGATGCAACAAAGATTTGATCTGATTTCTTCACAAATTCAAGAACAAACACTAAATTTGGAAATGTCAGAAAATTTCCAAATATTGAATCTTGGGCATTTTTACTCTTGATTATTTCCTTTCTGGATGATCAGTTTGAATATAACAGTTTTTAAACTGGCATTTAAATGTTGACTTTTGTTTTATCATCAAACTCTCTCTCTCTCTCTCTCTCTCTCTCTCTCTCTCTCTCTCTCTCACACACACACACACACACACACACACACACACACACGCACGCACGCACACACACACACACACACACACACACACACACTCACACACACACTTTCACACAAACAAGCACACCTGCCGCACACATAACTCACCACTACCTCTGGCCGCAGAAGACAGAATGCAACTGTCACATTTAATAAAAGCAGCAATCTGTAATGGGGCAGGCAAGAGGAAAGGATAGCAGTGTATGGAGAGAGAATAGCAGTGGCTTGTGGAGCATGCAGGGACTAGGTGGTGGCAGGATAAGGGTGCCAGGTGCAGTGTCGGGAGGCCGTGAGGAAAGGAGGGGGAGGGGTGACGTGAAGTGGAACAGAGAGGAGAAGGGAAAAAGACTGCTGGGTGCACTGGCAAAGAGCAATGAACAATGAGGGTAGTGGACACGAAATGGGACTAGGTGATAGAACAAAGAGGGCGGAGACTATTGGGTGGAGGGTGTGGGGAGACTAGAACACCGTAGGTTGAGGCCAGGATAATTTTGCTTGCAGAGAATGTGTTGTAAGGATAAGTCCCATCTGCACAGTTTAGAGAAACTGGAGGTGGACAGGTGGATCCATATGGCTCGAGTTGTGAAGCAGCCGTTGAAATCAAGCATGTTATGTTCAGCTGCAGGTTGTGGCACAGAGTGGTCCACTTTTGCTCTTGGCCACAATTTGGTGGTGACCATTCATTCTAATGGACAGCTGGTTGGTAGTCATATCAATATAAAAAGCTGTTCAGTGATTGCACAGATCTGGTATTAACATTGCTGCTTTTACAGGTGGCCTGCCCTCTGATGGGGTAGGACAAACCTCTGACAGGATTGGGATAGGGAGCACTGGGTGGATGGATTGGGCAGGTCTTACATCTGGGTCTTCCACAGGTATATGATCCCAGTCACAAGGAGTTGGTATTGAGTGTGGCACAAGGATGGACTAGGACATTGTGGAGGTTGGGTATGCGATAGAACACCACTTTAGGATGGGAGGGAACGATCTTGGGTAGTATGTTCCTCATTTCAGGGCATGATGATAGATAATCAAAGCCCTGACAAAAGATGTGGTTTAGTTGTTCCAGTCTGGGGTGGTACTGGGTCATGAAGGGGACTCTCCTTTGTAGCTGCTTCTTGGGGTGATGGGAGGATTGGGGTTGTGTGGAGATTATGGCATGAGAACTGATTTGTGAACTAATTTGCAAAAGAATATGTAGTGAAATACACACATTTCCTCAGTTCCATTAATTGCACATACATACATGGTTATTTATAAACTAGCTGTAATTGTTAATTTTCACCCCCTTTTAATTATACTTATATATGATCATGTTTTGAAAAAAAAAAGTTTAACTATGATGTGATCAAAGGACACTATTGTAACAATTAGACAAAAGTAAATAGGTATCATAAGCTGCATTTGTGTCAAGTATGAGAAGTGCCGCGGAAGGAAAGAAAAATGGGGGAGGGGGTTGGGGGACAAAATTATTTATGTTGCAGATGAGAGTGCAATGGAAAAAGTTTGAGAACCTCTGCTATAGCTGACTGATGTGTGGCATACAGAAACACGTAGCAGAAAACAGTATTTATACTAGCTTTTAAGCTCTTGCTCTTTCTCTAGTAGAAGAACCCACATTCACATGAGCAACCACACAGACACCCAAATGCACACACCAGCAACTGCTGGTGCGTGTGTTTGGATGTGTGTATGGTTGCACATGTGAATATGTGTTCTTGTACTAGAAAAGAGCAAGGGATTGAAAGCTAGTCTAATTATTAATATTTAACTGACACGCTATTATTTCTCAACAGGTATATGTTGCATACTTCTGGTATTACAGTACGTTTCTATATAAGTTTAGGTACAGCAAAAACTACATTATTGATATAGAATTCTGGACACTAGCTACCTTCATTTAAACTGGTTTCATTACTTACGAGTTAATGCAAGCATTCAGGCTGAATATCCACTGTCTAAATGTTTCATCTCTCTGATGCAGGTTGATGGCCTCCTCAGGGATCCCACCTTTCCCCAGCATCTTTAAGTATCTCACTTCTCGGAGAAGTATTACAAGCTGAAATATTAACGAAAATCATCATAATTTCTAACAAATATGCCTTGTCTCTACGAACAGTCTTTTATGTTAAGAGTTGTTCTCTTTATGATTCTGTAGCTTGTGAAAACAATGACAAACAACCATCAGAAATAACTACAGCCACTGATTCAAGAATACTAATACATTTAAAAGTAAGTGAGCATGAACAGCTTAACCAGAAGTAGAAAATTTTATTGACTGGGGAGAAATCATGAAGGAAGTACCATAGGGTTCAATTTTGGGTCCACTCCTATTCCTTATAAACGTGAATGACCTTCCATGTAACATGAATCCAGCAGAACTGGTACTTTTTGAAGACATTATTAATGTTGTAATAAATCTCATTACAGAGAAAGAAACAAAAGAGATAGTTATTGATGTTTTTCAAACAATTATTACATGGTTCTCTGAAAACACTCTCTCTCTAAATTTTTAGAAAACATGCAATGGTATATTGAGTTCTGTGCAACAAAGAAGAGTCATACCAAGAACTGATGTGGGACATGAGCTGAAGTTAGTAAAAGGGTAAAATGCTCCAAGTTTTTTGGTGTACATATTGATGAAACTTGGAAGAAGCGTATTACTGAGCTGGTAAACAATTTGGTTCAGTTGCTTTTGCTCTCTGTCTAATTCCTGGCATTGCAAACAATAACTGCTAATGTTGGAAACAAACAAATCAACCTCCTAAGACATTTTGCACATTTACACTCAATAATGTTTATGGAATAATTTTCTGGGGTAACTCTCAAATAAAAAGAAAGTACTGATTGCACAACAGCGAACAGTAACAATAATATGTGGTCTTCATCTGTGATCATCACATAGGTACCTCTTCAAGGAGTTAGGCATTTAGACTCCACATCCTCACACATATATTCATAAATAATCCATCACAATTTCAGAAGAATAGCAGTGCACATACCTACAACACTAGTGGAAAAAAATCTGATTTATTACCCACTAATGAAGCTGTCACTGACTCAGAAAGCAATTCAATATGTAGCAATAATTTTTTTCATTGTTTCCCAATAACATAAAATGCCTTACAGGAAGCAAAGCAAGTTTTAAATCTAACCTAAAATCACTTCTTCTGTGCAACTCTTCCTCATCCATGGACGAATTGTTATTTAAACACAGGTGTGTTTAATAGTTGTGTGAGTAAGACTACTGAAAAATAATATGTTCATTAATGTTAACAATAAAACTGACTCATTCCACATAACACTGGTAGAAGAATGATTCATATGATCTATGGAACATGTAAATAACCAACTAATTCATTTTTAAAATAAGTTCTTCATGTGCTTGAGAAAGTTGCAATTGGAGAAAAAAATTCTTTTCAGTGAAAGGCTCAACAGTCCTTCAGTAATGAAGACCAACTGAAATGTAAATTTTAGCAAATGGACACAACTACAATGATTAAGGCAATCACACTGATTTGAATTTGGGGCAACAAATCAAATATATCTAGTACTTACTGAAGTGGCAAGGAGTGAAGAAGGTGGGTGTGTATCATTAATATAAATCCCTACTTGTAACACTTACTTCTTCACTGAAGTTTAAGTTCAGAGTAAAACCCTTCTTTCTTGTTAATATGGTTTTATTTAGATTTTCTGCACAGATGTTAGGAACGGTGGTCATCCAATTAGTGAAAATATAATCTTCAAATGAATCAAGAGATTCAAATAAATTATCACATCTTCTTATGAGGTTTTCTGCTTCTTCAGACTTCCTCAGTCTGCAACAAGACAACAAATTCATGATATCCAGCCATAAAAATAGCAACTTATTATACAAACTAACACTGTACAGTTTTTTTCCAGATTATGTTTTTGCTTTTTTGCAAATAACATGAAGATGCAGTGCACAGCACACCTTTCCTCTAAACTGAAGAAGGGAATTCTGCCTGAACACACCATTCAGTCCTGTAATCAGCACAACCTCAGGCATCACTGGCAGACCCTGTTCTACTTCCACCTCTGCCCATATTCCAGCCTACCCTCCAACCCCCACTCACAATTTATTACTTTTCTTGCTATACTCTCATATATTACATTGGCTTATAGCTCTATGGCTCTCCATTTCACTGTTTTCTCGGCATTCACTCACCCTCTGTACCTATATTCTATCCTATCCCACCCCACCTCTAACCCCAGCTAGCTGTCGCCCAATATGCAACTGTGGTAACCTTCCTTTGCAACCATATTCTAAACATTTTCCCCACTGTCCTTCCCTCTTACTAGACTTAGCCCCATCTGTCCCATCTGTCACTCATCTCTTCCATGGTCTCCTTCATTAATAAACTCAATCCAGTTTAAATGTTCAAGTTCTTGTTTATGCATATACAAACTGCTCAATGCCTTCACTATATGGTGAGCAGTTGCCGTTAGTGCCTTTGTCTGTATTCCACCCTTAATTTCCCATTTTCATATTAAAGTAGTTGATCAGTTGGATAATTTGACCACATATAAACCTTTGTAGAGAAACTGTTCATTATTCTGACGAGCATTAACATGCAGGTCTGTTCTAGAAAGCGGTGTGTGTTTTTGGAATGAAGTAACATCAGTCAAGGAAAAATCCAGGATGGGATAACAACAATATTATGACAAGGATAGATCACCATTCACCATATTGAGCATACGCTGAGTCGCAGAGAGGCACAAGTGAAAGATTGCTGTAAATTTAAGCTTTCAGCCAAAAGGCTTTCTTCTGAAGTAGAAAACATGCACACATTCACATAAGCACAAGCCACACACACACACACACAACCGTGGTTCCAGCCACTGTAGACTGCAACTATGCAGCAATATGGCATTTGTGGTGGAGAGTAAGGAGGAGCCACAGGCAGGGACAGTGAGAGGTAGCAATTTAAGGGTTGGGCAAAGCTGATGGGTTGTGACAGTATAGTGCTGCAAGGTGCAGTCTGGGGTTTGGGAGGGAAGGAGGGGGGAGGGAGGGGGGGGGGGCGGGAGCTGCACCTAGCAGCACTATTCTGTCTCCAACATGTCTCTGCACACTCCCACAGGCAACACAGCATCTTTCCCCAACCCTTATCTTCCTACCCCTCACCATCCCTACCTGTGTCTCCTCCTTACTCTCCTCCATGCATGCCATATTGCTGCTCCCATCAGGCATAGTTGTAGACCATAGTTCAGCCACAGCAGCCAGAGATGGTAGTCATATGTGTGCGAGTTGTGCTTTTGTGGATGTATGTGTGTTTCCAACTTCAGAAGAAGGCCTTTGAGCCAAAAGCTTAATGTATAGTAGTCTTTTCACTGTGCCCTCTGCAACTCAATGTCTTTTCTATATGGTGAGTATAAATCCATCCCTTTCATAATATTATTATATGTCATAGGAAAAAGGACAGATTCACATGTCAAAGTAGGGATAGGATTTTTTAAATTAAAGAAGTAATAACATCTCAGTACATGGTCTGCTCCATGGATTTGAAGATAGCTGCAGTAAATATCATCATCATACCTCATACAAACTCTCTCTCTCTCTCTCTCTCTCTCTCTGTGTGTGTATGTGTGTGTGTGTGTGTGTGTGTGTGTGAGTGGTGCACACTGAGACAGCATCAAATTCAACCTGTATCTAAAAAGTCAGAATTGAGATCCAGAATAGTAAAAAAAAATATGCTACAAAGAAATATCCTATGGGAGTTCTAAATGAGGTGGTGCTCTTTGCATATTAGCCTTCCAAAATATGTGAGACTGAGACTTAACTGATACTGAAACATTACTCAGTAAAATATTTTCTACAGTCTACTCTAAATATGACAAAAGTGTTCTTATCAATGAAGTAGGCATGGATTTGCAAGGTGCAAAGTCATCATATAAACCTCCTTTTATAACACTAATAAGATTTCCAATAAATGTCTTACAATGGGACATTCAAACACTTTGTTTTGTGGAAGAATGAGCTAAACTTTGACTAGCAAGAACAACACAGAAACACATTTAGATAGCACAAACTACATGAAGGGGAAGGACAACTTCTGCGAAGTTATAATACAGAATCGTAATTTGCCAATTTTTGCAACAGCCTGAATTTTGTGCATATAAGAACATTCCTGGCAGCACATACACTGTTGCCAGTTTTCAAATGTGGAGCACTAACAGCTGCAGGCAAAAACAGTAGCACTGTACACAGCTGTTTCAACAATGACATTTTGCCATAGAGATGGTTACAAATTTGCTAACGTTATTGGTTGAGGTACGCCCACAAAGTTGTTGTGCACAGTCCACTGCAACTGACAGGGAACAACTTATGCTGACTCAACTATAGTTTATCCACAAAATTTGAAACTTCTTGGCAGATTGAAACTATGCCCTCAAAACTTCACTCTGTCATACCTCTTTACCTTGATTCCAAAGAGGTGCTGGCAGAAGTAAAGCTCTGAGGATGGATCTTGAGTCACCCTAGGATAGCTCAATCGGTAGAACACCTGTCCATGAAAGACAAAGTTCTCTGGATTTGAGTCTCAATCCAGTATATAGTTTTAATCTGCCAGGAAGTTTCAAATCGGCATTCTTTATGATGCAGAGTCAAAATTCAATCTCTATCACAAAGACATTTGATGATTTCATTGGATTCATGTCAGAGTTTTGAGCATTTTCTTCCAACTAGAGTAACAAAAACAAAGTAGGAGAAGCTATTAATAGCGGTAGTGCTACTAATTTATATATGATGTTATTGTATATGGATATGAAATTTAACCACACAGCTATGCACTTGTTTTACATATAGGTTTCAAAGCATTACAGCTTCATTCCCAACACAAAAAATTCATCTGTGATTGTACAAGGTGAGTAAACAGACAACATTACTGATAAATTCCACTGACAAGTGTGAAAACAATACAAGTGAACTGAAAAACAGCAAAAGCTGATTTGTGTGTACATGAAACAACAGTGATGAAAAGTTACAAACTTCTGTAGTGAGACACATTAGTAGGCGAACCTCATGGCAATACTGAGTGGCAAGTAAATATCCTATAGACCATCACAAATGACTTAAGATTAGAGATAAAACTGCATATTAATTTCAAGATTTCTTTAAATGTTTTAGTAGTTCAAGGGATAAATGAGATACATACATAGTAAGTAATGAGAGTAATTGGTTAGGGATATTTTTTCAAGTGTAGACACAATATTTTATTTTTCTGTTAACATCCAATGCATTTCGGAGCTAAAACTGAATTTTTAATGAATGTGATGATGTTTTTTAGTGCTGCATCTGCTTCAGGTCATCACCTAGACATAAATAAACAACACAGTTTGTAATTTCATGAGGAAAGCATCTTAGACAAGATTAACCAACAAATGAAGTATTATTAGTGGTTACCTGCATTTAAGCAAAAAATCTTCATCTTCTGCATTAGTAAAAAACTTCCTCACTTGAATTTATATGTAAAATGATTTAATATGTATCAGAACACTACAATTTTCAAACAATGCATATTAATTTGCGATTCAAGAATTTATTAATGTAGCAAATGATGTATTATTTTTGTTTGTTTGAACAGATGAAATAAAATAAAATAAAATTACACAAATGAGTGTAAGTTAAAAGTATTTATGCTTCACTGAAATTTAATTTTTTAGTTAAAATACTTCCAGTATCCTACACATCCCTTTTCATCAAGTGTTATAATTATAAACATCTGAAAAATTCTCAGGTTCGCCACAGATAGCAGTCTTTCATAAAACACCTCATCTTTCTGCAATAGTGGTGTTTATTTATGATGTATGTTTAATCATTTCCACAAAAGGCATTGTGTCTTCAATGGATGCTATGAAATAGTGTACAGTTCTGTTTGACCTAACATTTTACACAAATAAAATAGTACATACTGTTATATTAAATTGGTGCATTAGTCTGTAGCAGTTTTGTTTTGCATGTTGGTATTTTGGTTGTTATGGGTTTATTTACTGACTGCTATTTTTTATTTGTACTTCACTGTTGCTATCTGAGTTTACATATTGTCATTTTGTAACCTGGAAATAGCTAGTGGAGCTTTGGACACTAGAAAATGGAAGCCAAGTGGAGAAATATGAACATTCTGACATATTCTCCTGTTTTAGTTCAACAGAGGGGTTAACAGCAGCACAGGCACCAAGAAACATTTGTGCTGAGTATGGGGATAATGTCATTGGACACAGCATGACCAGAAAATGGCTTTCTCATTTTAAGGAGGATCTTTCTGACATTAGTGACTCTCCGCATTCAGGATGACCATTTGTTGATGAAGATCATTTAAACTCTTAACCCACAATGATAGACATCAGTGTACTTGAGAACTGGTAAATGTGATGAACTGTGATCATTCCACCACTGCACTAATTTGCACCTAATGGGGAAGGTTCAAAAATCAGTTGTATGGGTACTGCAAGATCTAAGCCATATCCAAAAAAATTTATGGGTGGCCCTATGAGGTCTCTGCATGCTCATCATCAACTGGCTCATGAACAACACTGAGTATTCCTATCCTGTGTCATTACTGATGACAAGAAATGGTGCTTTATGCTAACATAAGGATAAGAAAGGAATGGTTAGCCCAAAAAAAGCACCAATTCCCGATACAAAAACCCGAAAGTATTAATAAAACAATAATATTATGCATGTGGTGGAACAGCACTGGTGTGGTGCACTACAAACTGCTTCCTCAAAGTGTAACCATCACTACTGACATTTATCGTCAACTACTGAGATGTCTTGTAGATGCAATCTACGAAAAATGACCGAAGAGTATTGTAAGTAGTGAAAGAGAATTTATTACTGATGACCAAAGTCTCTATTATGTGTAACTGTTGTGTTTATTAAACACTTATGGAAAAACGCTATTAACTTATGCATCAACCAAATAATTTTCTTGCCTTGATGCCAGTGCTTCCTTCCAAGTGGTCACAGGTTGAAAGATGTATTTCCACTTCATGTATGAAATTTTGACACATATTTTCATTGAAATTGTCAGTTTCTTTTCCTTTCCAAACTCTGATCCTTGTTACATGTTCACTGATGTTCAAGTAATCAATAAACAAGATCATCATGTTAGCTGTAATAGTTATGAAGGAAGAACTGTTTACTTTCTTGGTTTCTGTTTCCTTGTCTGTATGCAGCAGCGCTGTTAGTCTCCTGCCTACAATTTTTTGTTCTTTTCCTTCCTCCCTGTGTTTACTGTGTATGGGCATTGAGGCTCTCTGGTGGAGACAGGTGACAGGATGGGGCTCTTGCAACTCGAACACCCCTGAGACCTTTATTTACTTTGCAGAAGTTCATCATAGAGGACCCGTGCCTATAGGCACTGAGTGGTGGGTACTGAATCAAAGGATCATATGGCATGACACAGGGACAAGGTGTAGCCAGCAATTGCCACGTCTGGCTCAACTCATCAACTTGGCAACACATGCATTTGTTGGCTGATTGTGCTGGCTCAGCTGTAGGCAAGGCAGCTCAGATAGGCTAAGACACAGACAAGGCTGGCTGGTGGATAGCCCCAGTGTGTGGCAGTGAAGGCATCTGGGTGTGAACCCCAAAACTCAGTCTGGCTGGTGGCACCTAGCATTACCAGACACCTAGTGGTTCAGTGGCTGAGAGGGCCTAAGTTTAAGCCTTGGCCCATTAGTGATAGGACTGGAACCCCAGGCAGGTGAACCTGCCAAGATGGTGGTACAGCCATGATAGCCTCACAGTGGAACCCCACACTGCAGTAGACACCATCTCAATGACTAACTGAATCCGTGCCTAGCCTGGCCAGATACCCAGCACTTGCATGTGACAGGGCAGTCTTGTTGCTGACTGGTTGCCTCAAGTCTGCCACAGTAACCCGTGCCATGGGAACTGCACCGGTCATTAGCTGGACAGTCATGTTGTGACACCTAGATGGAGGGTGTGGCAAAATGTTGCACCACTGGGTTACGGCAAGTAACATGATTACAGCAGCAGGTCCTTGCCTTGGCTCACAGAACTACAAATGTTTCTATTTGTTGTAAATTTATTGTTCAGTTTTTTAGTATCATTATCTAGGTATCCAATATTTGTAAAAATGTGCTGGAGTGCTGCTTGGTTTTGTGGATGCGGGTGAGTTGAGGTTTGGTGTACGATTGCATCAGAACTGTGAACTTTCAATAAATTTCAAATAATGGAACTGCATCTTTTATCCTGTAGCCAAATTAGAGAAAGCAAATACACCATCAGGATAGGGGAAAAAAAGAGTGTGTCATTTTAATCATGTAAAAAATTAGGACAAGAACTGTGTACTATGCCAGCACATAACACTGAAGCCACTTGTCATACATAGGAAAAATGCAAAATGTATCTAGGTAACTAACACCCCAGCAATGCAACAAGAACATGCTACTTTACAAATATTTACAAAGCTAAAACCTGCTGGAAGATCAAAACTGTGTGCAGGACCCAGTCTGACAAAAAGTTTTAATCTGCCAGGAGGTTTCAAAACAATGCACATTTTGCTATAGAGTGAAAGAACCAAGCAGGAGTATTTATGTAGAGCTTGCGGTAAATGGCTATTCCAATGAGTTTGTTATAAATGGCAGACTTTCTAGAATTTTTTAAACCTAAGTAGGCACATCTAATGTACATCTACACAAATATCCTGCAAACCATTTATGGTGTGTGGTGGAGGGTATTTTGTACCACTACTAGTAGCTTCCTTTTCTGTTCCATTCACAAATAGAGCAAGGGAAAATCAACTGCCTACACATCTCGATATCAGCCCTAACTCCTCTTATCTTTATGGTCCTTATCTGAAATATAGTTGGCTGCAGTATAATTGTTTTGCAGTCAGTTTCAAGTGTTAGTTCTCCAAAAGAATGTTGTCTTCCCTCAGGGATTCCCCTAGAGTTCACGTAGCATCACATAATACTTGCATCCTGACTGAAGCTACCAACAACAAATCTACTAGCGCACCTATGAACGGCTTTGATGTCTTCCTTTAATCCAACCTGGTGGAGATCCCAAACACTCGAGTAATACTCAAGAATGGGTTGCACTAATGTTCTATGAGGGAGGTTTGATACGTCTGATAAATTTCCACGAAGGAATGGAACATTTCTGTTGCACCTTCATGGTTGGCAAGCTTAATCATGATTATTCCCAGATTTGTATAAAGAATTTCAACAATGTACAGTGTACAGTTCATTGCTGACAGCCATCTGAATTGGTCAGTGAGTCGTCTGGCGATCGATAATGGAGAAAATGGAGTTTTGTGCTGTTATTAAACATTTTCATTTGAATGATTGGACTGTCACACAAGTCAAAACAGAACTGGATGAAGTTGACATGGAGTCTGCATCATCATTGAAGACCATTTACCTTTGGATAAATGAATTTAAACTCTGTCAGACAAGTACCAAAGGTGAAGCATCCTCCAGTTGTCCATTGGAGGTCACCACAAAAGAAACCATTGACAAAATCCATAACATGGTAATGCAAGACTGCTGAATAAAAGTTAGTATTCTGGCCTGAGCTCCTGGAGTTGGCATTCATGTGTGCGTGAGGTGTGCTTGCTCGTTTCTCTTTTATTGATGAAGGCTGTGGCCGAAAACTCTGTGTAAGTGTCTTTTAACAGTGCCTGCCTGTAATTTAATGTGTCTTCTTTATGGTAAGTAGCAATCTATCTTTTCCCATATTCTTGATAAAAAGTTTGTGAGATTGCAGGACTGTAGGCATCTCAATTGAGGGAGAGCATAATATCCTGCACAGAGAAATGGCTACGAAGAAGCTCTAAGATAGATGGGGGCCACTATCGCTTACAATGACCAAAAGTGCATCCAGCAACAAATTTCAACAGTGTCTGGCAAAGTTTAATCACAATCAACAAGACATTTTGCACTGATTTGTGACATATGATGAAACTTGGATACATTCTACATCTACATCTACATCTACATCTACATCTACATTGATACTCCGCAAGCCACCCAACGGTGTGTGGCGGAGGGCACTTTACGTGCCACTGTCATTACCTCCCTTTCCTGTTCCAGTCGCATATGGTTCGCGGGAAGAACGACTGTCTGAAAGCCTCCGTGCGCGCTCTAATCTCTCTAATTTTACATTCGTGATCTCCTCGGGAGGTATAAGTAGGGGGAAGCAATATATTTGATACCTCATCCAGAAACGCACCCTCTCGAAACCTGGCGAGCAAGCTACACCGCGATGCAGAGCGCCTCTCTTGCAGAGTCTGCCACTTGAGTTTATTAAACATCTCCGTAACGCTATCACGGTTACCAAATAACCCTGTGACGAAACGCGCCGCTCTTCTTTGGATCTTCTCTATCTCCTCCGTCAGACCGATCTGGTACGGATCCCACACTGATGAGCAATACTCAAGTATAGGTCGAACGAGTGTTTTGTAAGCCACCTCCTTTGTTGATGGACTACATTTTCTAAGCACTCTCCCAATGAATCTCAACCTGGTACCCGCCTTACCAACAATTAATTTTATATGATCATTCCACTTCAAATCGTTCCGCACGCATACTCCCAGATATTTTACAGAAGTAACTGCTACCAGTGTTTGTTCCGCTATCATATAATCATACAATAAAGGATCCTTCTTTCTATGTATTCGCAATACATTACATTTGTCTATGTTAAGGGTCAGTTGCCACTCCCTGCACCAAGTGCCTATCCGCTGCAGATCTTCCTGCATTTCGCTACAATTTTCTAATGCTGCAACTTCTCTGTATACTACAGCATCATCCGCGAAAAGCCGCATGGAACTTCCGACACTATCTACTAGGTCATTTATATATATTGTGAAAAGCAACGGTCCCATAACACTCCCCTGTGGCACGCCAGAGGTTACTTTAACGTCTGTAGACGTCTCTCCATTGATAACAACATGCTGTGTTCTGTTTGCTAAAAACTCTTCAATCCAGCCACACAGCTGGTCTGATATTCCGTAGGCTCTTACTTTGTTTATCAGGCGACAGGGCGGAACTGTATCGAATGCCTTCCGGAAGTAAAGAAAAATAGCATCTACCTGGGAGCCTGTATCTAATATTTTCTGGGTCTCATGAACAAATAAAGCGAGTTGGGTCTCACACGATCGCTGTTTCCGGAATCCATGTTGATTCCTACATAGTAGATTCTGGGTTTCCAGAAATGACATGATACGCGAGCAAAAAACATGTTCTAAAATTCTACAAGAGATTACACATTGGAGTCAAAATGGCAGTCTGAACAATGGACAAAAGCTGATGAAAGTGCATCAAAGAAGGCAAAGATCATTCTGTCAGCTGGTAATGTGACAGTCACTGTTTTTGGAAGTTCCAAGGAATAACCCTCATAGATTACTTGGAAAAAGGCAGAACCATAACTGGACCCATTATGCTTCATTGTTGGAATGTCTGAAATCTGCATTGGCTGAGAAAAAACCTAGCTCGGCATGTGAAAAAGTGCTCTTTCACCAGGATAATGCACCATACCACACATCAGTGATAATGATGTCAGTGCATGAGCTGGGTTTTGAATTATTTCCTCACCCATCATATTCACCAGATTTAGACCCCAGTTATTTCTTTCTGTTACCTAACTTGAAACTTTGGCTTATTGGGATTAAATTTTCATCAAATGAGGAAGTGATAGCTGCATTCAAAGAGTATTTTGCAAGGTTTTACACAAACTGTTTTTCAGATGGGATGAAAAAGGTTGAGGATCACTGGACCAGATGTATATCCCTCAAAGGTGACTACATAGAAATTAAGGTGAGCCACTTAAAAAAATATATAAATAAATAAAACTTTTTTTCTTGCTTTTTACCAGACCTACCAAACCACCGCATGCATGCAGTCTCCTCTACAGATGAACCACACTTCCCTAAAATTCTTATGACAAACTTAAGTCAACCATTCACCTTCCCTTCTACCATCCTTACCTGCCTTTCCATTTCACACTGCTTTGCAAGGTAATGTGCAGATATTTAATGAATATGACTGTATGAAACAGCAAGCAGTACACCACAAATGCTGTATTCCAAAATTATTGGATTGTTTTTCCCACTCTTCTGCATTAACTAACATTTTTCTACATTTTGAGGAAGTTGTCATCCATTACATCAACTAGAAATTTGCATTGATGAGAAACTGAGTTGGAAAAACACATCAATGATCTGCTGAAATGGTTAGGTTCAGCTACTTACGCTGTTAGGTCTATTGCAAATTTTGATGATAAAGATATCAGTAAATTAGCCTACTATGCCTATTTTCATTCACTGCTTTCATATGGCATCATATTTTGGGGCAATTCATTATTAAGAGAGAAAGTATTCATTGCACTAAAGTGTGTAACCAGAATAATAGCTGAAGCCCTCCCAAGATCACCTTGCAGACATTAATTTAAGGAACTCGGGATATTCACCGTACCTTCGCAATACATATATCCTCTTATGAAATTTGTCATTAATAACCAATCCCAATTCAAAAATAACAGTGTACTGTATAGCTACAACACTAGAACTTCACTATTCTGGATTAAATCTCACTTTGGCACAGAAAGGGGTGAATTATGCTGCCACAAAAATCTTTGGTCATTTGCCAAATAGTATTAAAAGTCTGACAGATAGCCAACCAACATTTAAAATCAAATTAAAAGATTTCTGAATGACAACCCCTTCAACTCATCAGATGAATTCTTAGATATGAAGTAGTAACTGTAAATAAATAACTAAATAATAAAAGAAAATAAGACAAAAAATTTAATTAATTATTTTGTGTAAAGAAAACTTAAGTTAAAAGTGACACGTTCCACATCATTACAAAATGTCATATTCATGATCTATGGAACAAGGATTAATGTATGTATGTATGTTTAAGTCATCTTGTATCCCCTTACACTTGCTCAATGATGACACCATCCCATGCATCACAGTAAACAGCCTCTGATTGCTGCTCACCCTGTCAATTAGATCATTTATGTACGTATAAAATAAGAGCACTCCCATCAATTCCCTAGAGCAATCCTGATGATAGCCTTGCCTCAATTGAACACTTGATATTAAGGACAATGTACTGGGTTATATTATTTAACAAGTCTTTGACTGTGTCAAGCACTTTCCAGAAATCTAGGAGTATGGACCCTGCCTGTTGCCCTTCCTCCTTGGTTCACAGGATGTCATGTGAGAAATCAGCAAACTGAGTTTTGCATGAATCACTTTCAAAATCGAAGTTCATTTCTGACGAGAAGCTTTTCTGTCTCAACGAAATTTATTATATTCCAACTGAGAATATGTTCAAGAATTCTGCAGCTCACTGATGTTAAGGATGTTGGTCTATAATTTTAAGGGTCTGTTCTTTCACCCTTCTTATATACAGGAGACACCTGAGCTTTTTTCCAGTCACTGGGGGCTTGGCACTGGGCAAGAGACAATAAATGCAAGCTAAATAAGGGCCAAGCAGTGGAGTACTCTCCGTAAAACCAAAGAAATTCCATCTCGACAGGGCAGCTTATTAGTTTTCAACTCTTTAAGTTGCTTCTCTATGCCAGGGATGCCTAATATTATGTCCTCCATATAGCGAGTCTGTACAACAATCAAGTGATGGTAAGTTTATATGAACCACCTGTGTGAACAATTTCTTAAATGTGAAATTTAAAACTTCAGCTTTACTTTTGCTATATTCTACTGCCACATCAGACTGGTCAACAAGTGACTGGATAGAAGCCTTAGACCCATTAACCAATTCCATGTAGGATTAGAATCTTCTCGGGTTCTCTGCCAGATCTTCCACTTACTTGGCATATAATACTCCAGGGAACAATTTACAATCTATTTATACTTTGTCCCTAATTCCTCTATGTCCTTCATGTTGTTGTTGTTGTGGTCTTCAGTCCTGAGACTGGTTTGATGCAGCTCTCCATGCTACTCTATCCTGTGCAAGCTTTTTCATCTCCCAGTACCTACTGCAACCTACATCCTTCTGAATCTGCTTAGTGTATTCATCTCTTGGTCTCCCTCTACGATTTTTACCCTCCACGCTGCCCTCCAATACTAAATTGGTGATCCCTTGATGCCTCAGAACATGTCCTACCAACCGATCCCTTCTTCTGGTCAAGTTGTGCCACAAACTTCTCTTCTCCCCAATCCTATTCAATACTTCCTCATTAGTTATGTGATCTACCCATCTAATCTTCAGCATTCTTCTGTAGCACCACATTTCGAAAGCTTCTATTCTCTTCTTGTCCAAACTATTTATCGTCCATGTTTCACTTCCATACATGGCTACACTCCATACGAATACTTTCAGAAATGACTTCCTGACACTTAAATCAATACTGGATGTTAACAAATTTCTCTTCTTCAGAAACGCTTTCCTTGCCATTGCCAGCCTACATTTTATATCCTCTCTACTTCGACCATCATCAGTTATTTTGCTCCCCAAATAGCAAAACTCCTTTACTACTTTAAGTGCCTCATTTCCTAATCTAATTCCCTCAGCATCACCCGACTTAATTAGACTACATTCCATTATCCTTGTTTTGCTTTTGTTGATGTTCATCTTATATCCTCCTTTCAAGACACTGTCCATTCCATTCAACTGCTCTTCCAAGTCCTTTGCTGTCTCTGACAGAATTACAATGTCATCGGCGAACCTCAAAGTTTTTATTTCTCCTCCATGAATTTTAATACCTACTCCGAATATTTCTTTTGTTTCCTTTACTGCTTGCTCAATATACAGATTGAACAACATCGGGGAGAGGCTACAACCCTGTCTTACTCCCTTCCCAACCACTGCTTCCCTTTCATGTCCCTCGACTCTTATAACTGCCATCTGGTTTCTGTACAAATTGTAAATAGCTTTTCGCTCCCTGTATTTTACCCCTGCCACCTTTAGAATTTGAAAGAGAGTATTCCAGTCAACATTGTCAAAAGCTTTCTCTAAGTCTACAAATGCTAGAAACGTAGGTTTGCCTTTCCTTAATCTTTCTTCTAAGATAAGTCGTAAGGTCAGTATTGCCTCACATGTTCCAGTGTTTCTACGGAATCCAAACTGATCTTCCCCGAGGTTGGCTTCTACTAGTTTTTCCATTCGTCTGTAAAGAATTCGTGTTAGTATTTTGCAGCTGTGACTTATTAAGCTGATAGTTCGGTAATTTTCACATCTGTCAACACCTGCTTTCTTTGGGATTGGAATTATTATATTCTTCTTGAAGTCTGAGGGTATTTCGCCTGTTTCATACATCTTGCTCACCAGATGGTAGAGTTTTGTCAGGACTGGCTCTCCCACGGCCGTCAGTAGTTCCAATGGAATATTGTCTACTCCGGGGGCCTTGTTTCGACTCAGGTCTTTCAGTGCTCTGTCAAACTCTTCACGCAGTATCATATCTCCCATTTCATCTTCATCTACATCCTCTTCCATTTCCATAATATTGTCCTCAAGTACATCGCCCTTGTATAGACCCTCTATATACTCCTTCCACCTTTCTGCTTTCCCTTCTTTGCTTAGAACTGGGTTTCCATCTGAGCTCTTGATATTTATACAAGTCGTTCTCTTATCTCCAAAGGTCTCTTTAATTTTCCTGTAGGCGGTATCTATCTTACCCCTAGTGAGATAGGCCTCTACATCCTTACATTTGTCCTCTAGCCATCCCTGCTTAGCCATTTTGCACTTCCTGTCGATCTCATTTTTGAGACGTTTGTATTCCTTTTTGCCTGTTTCACTTACTGCATTTCTATATTTTCTCCTTTCATCAATTAAATTCAATATTTCTTCTGTTACCCAAGGATTTCTACTAGCCCTCGTCTTTTTACCTACTTGATCCTCTGCTGCCTTCACTACTTCATCCCTCAAAGCTACCCATTCTTCTTCTACTGTATTTATTTCCCCCATTCCTGTCAATTGCTCCCTTATGCTCTCCCTGAATCTCTGTACAACCTCTGGTTCTTTTAGTTTATCCAGGTCCCATCTCCTTAAATTCCCACCTTTTTGCAGTTTCTTCAGTTTTAATCTACAGGTCATAACCAATAGATTGTGGTCAGAGTCCACATCTGCCCCTGGAAATGTCTTACAATTTAAAACCTGGTTCCTAAATCTCTGTCTTACCATTATATAATCTATCTGATACCTTTTAGTATCTCCAGGGTTCTTCCATGTATACAACCTTCTTTCATGATTCTTAAACCAAGTGTTAGTTATGATTATGTTGTGGTCTGTGCAAAATTCGACCAGGCGGCTTCCTCTTTTATTTCTGTCCCCCAATCCATATTCACCTACTATGTTTCCTTCTCTCCCTTTTCCTACACTCGAATTCCAGTCACCCATGACTATTAAATTTTCGTCTCCCTTCACAATCTGAATAATTTCTTTTATTTCATCATACATTTCTTCAATTTCTTCGTCATCTGCAGAGCTAGTTGGCATATAAACTTGTACTACTGTAGTAGGCGTGGGCTTCGTATCTATCTTGGCCACAATAATGCGTTCACTATGTTGTTTGTAGTAGCTTACCCGCATTCCTATTTTCCTATTCATTATTAAACCTACTCCTGCATTACCCCTATTTGATTTTGTGTTTATAACCCTGTAGTCACCTGACCAGAAGTCTTGTTCCTCCTGCCACCGAACTTCACTAATTCCCACTATATCTAACTTCAACCTATCCATTTCCCTTTTTAAATTTTCTAACCTACCTGCCCGATTAAGGGATCTGACATTCCACGCTCCGATCCGTAGAACGCCAGTTTTCTTTCTCCTGATAACGACATCCTCTTGAGTAGTCCCCGCCCGGAGATCCGAATGGGGGACTATTTTACCTCCGGAATATTTTACCCAAGAGGACGCCATCATCATGTAATCATACAGTAAAGCTGCATGCCCTCCTTCATACTGGAACAAAATGATCTCAATCCACTTTCAAAGTGAAATGCTATACAACTGCTTATCTGCTCTTTCTAGAAAAAATGCTCTCCTATGCTTCTTGTTGGATTTATTAACTTTAGTAACCACTGTTGCTATGATGACATAATGATCACAAATGCCTGTCTCAATACTGATACCACTGATAAGGTCAGACCTGTTGGAAGCTACAAGGTCTGAAATATTTCCAGAGGGTATGGGCTGCCAAACCAGCTGCTCCAAGGAGCTTTAGGAAAACATGCTCAAAATTACTTCACAAGACTGCCTGTCTGTACCACCTTCAGTGAATCCATAAATGTCACATTCTATACACAGTAGGTTAAAGTCCCTCCAACTAATACTGCATGATTGGAGTATTTCTGCACTGCTGAATGTAGACTTTCTCTGAACACTTCCAAAACTGCCACAGTGGAATTGGTTGGCCAGTAAAAACATCTAACAACTAATTTGATTTCTCCTAGACCTGTTATGCACATCCAGATAACTTCCCAGCAGCCTAAATTTTGACCTTGACAGACACAACATTCTTGTCAGCTGCAATGAATGCTGTTTGTCATGTGGCACCTAATCTGTCTTTTTGACATACTTTCCATGACGTGCAAAATATTTCAGAGATTTCTACTTTGGGTTTCAGCCAGCTCTCGGTTGCGAGAATAATTTGAGTGTGAGTTAGTTATTTATTCAGTTATATGTTCCATACATCATTTCCACAATTATTTTATCAAAATAATGTGGAAATACTCAGTTTGCAGGTTCTGTATATGGGATTAATTTAACTTAATAAACACACTATTACTATTAGTCCTACTCATGCAAATACGCTTAAAAACAAGGATGTTTTTATCTGGCTACCAATTTTTAATTAGAAATTCATCAATGGATTAGAAGAAGTTGTCCAGGAAAAATGACCTTAGGTTAGATTTAAAATTTGCTTCACTACCTGTCAGACATTTTGTGTTATTGGGCAAAGGATCAAAAATTCTTTTTGCTGCATACTGAACTGCTCTCTGAGTCACTGACAGCTTTGACAATGGATAATAAAAGAAATTTTTCCCTACAGTTCTGTACGTAAGTACATCACTTTTCTTCTCATACTGTGATGGATTGTTTATGACAAATTTGATTAATAAAAACATGTATTGTGATGGCCTTGCTCCTTGAAGAGGTGCCTACATGATGTCTGTGGGTGACCACCACATCTTATTCTTACTGTTCACTTTTGTGCAATCAATACTTTCTTTCTATGTGATGAGTTGCCCCAGAAAATTACTCTGTATGACATTATTGATTGGAAATATGCAAACTCTGTGTGGAGGTTGAAACATTTCTTTCCAAGACCAGCAATTATACAAAGAGCAAAAGCAGCTGAACTTAACTGTTTGAGAAGCTCATTAGTATGCATCTTCCAATTCAAGTTTTCATCAATATGTACACCCACAAATTTGGTGCATTCTACCCTACTTACTGACTCCTGCACATGAGCAACATCAATTGTTGGTAAGACTCTATTTGTTGTAAAGACCTGAATGTAGAGTCAATATATTTAGGGTAAACAGCAGCTTCGGTCGTAAATATTGAAAATTTTTTTTTTTTTTTTTTTTCCCCCAGACTGATTTCAGTCACTGTGTGATAGTCTTCAGTGCAAATTATTCGAATCTTGTAGGCCCTACTATAATTATTACTTGCATCAGATACCTTCACTCACTTTTACTTCATACAATAATTTTTAAATTTACAGAAAAGCCTATCATGTAACCTTAGCAGTTAACCATAGCAGTTGCTGATACAAAGTATTGTATGAGCCCATTGGGAAAACAAGCTACACTTAAGTTGTCTCCTTAGTGGTTAAGGTTACAAGATAGGCTCTTCTGCAAATTTAAAAATTATCGCACGTAGTAAAAGTTAAGATATTTGTTGGAAGCAATCATAAAAGTACATGTTACTCTTCATAGAAAATATTGTGCTATTATGATATGGGCCTACAAGATTCAAATAATTTGCACTGAAGATGGTCACACAGTGACTGAAATCGATCCGTAAAATAAAGTATTCCAATATTTATGACCCATGCCCCCGTTTATCCAAAATATACTGACAACAATAGGTCGTGATGCACATGGTTCCCACTGGAATTAGACAGCATGACTGTAGAGTGTTTTTTCAACATCTGAGGAGAATCCATTTTCAGGGAAACACTTCATAATTCTTTGTAAAATATTGTTTACTATCTCTTTTGTTGCTTTCTCTCTAATGGGATTTATTATATCACTAGTATTGTCTGCAAAAAGTACCAATTTTGCTTGTTGAATGTGAAGTGGGAGGTCGTTCACATATATTAAGAACAGCAGTGGACCCGAAATTGAACCCTGTAGGACTCCATTTGTGATTTTACCCCAGTTACTAAAATTTTCTACATTTCAGACATTGTCTGGCGTATTCAGCATAACCTTTTGCATTCTGAATTTTTCTATGAGAACATCATGATCTACACAATCGAAGGCCTTTGAGAGATCGCAAGAAATACCAAGAGGTTATACATTACTATTTAAGGGTTGTACTATTTGATTAAGAAATATATAAACAGCATTCTCAGTCGAGCAGCCTTTCTGGAATTCCAACAGTGATACGCAAAGTAAGTTGTTTCCACTTAAAGTGTGCAACTACTCTTGAGTACACAACTTTTTCGAATATTTTGAAAAAAAAAAAAAAAAATCAGTGACGAAACTTTCTTATGAAGAGGTTTAATAATTGCATATTTTAGCCTTTGTGGAAAAATTCCCTTTGCCAGTGATGCATTGCACATACCACTGATGCTACATTAGAAAGTGATTGTTAAAACTACTTGCAACGTATGAATTATCTGTCGCAATGCTGCCATTTAGTTTATTTGTTATGGAGCCTTGTACTCTGACTGGCTGTCCTATCTTCCATTTGACAATGTCCCATACAGTTTTAATTTTATTATCTGCATTATTTATTTCTGTCAGAACACAAAGACTTCTGCACATTTTAATGACTTCCCTTAAAATACTACAATATTTTCTGTAGTATGCAAGTAATTTCTGATTCTGACTTATTCTAGCCTTTACATAAATTTCCTTCTTCCTCTTACATGAGATTTTAATTTACTTAGTTATCAATGGCTATATCTTACCTGTTTCTTTTAATGGATCTTTTGGATAATTTTCTAGGAAAGCAACTTTCAAATACTGACATAAATTCACTGTGGAAAAAATTGAATTTGACATTAGCAACTCTTTCTACATATACCTCATCCCACACCACCCCTTTTAGCTCACGCTTAAAACAATGTATCCTGTTTTCTTCAAGTAGCTTCACTGCTTTGTATGAACCTACCTCTGGGTTCTAAGGCGCTCTACTGTTTATTTCCATTAATTGTGCACCATGATAAGAGTCCATTAGCAGCTGGGTACAAATTAATTGTTTCAGCCCAAGCATCATTCATGAAAATGTTATCAAGAGGTGTCCTAATATTTTGCTGCACACAAGTTGGAAAACTGACTACTACAATAAATACATTGAAACTCCCAATAATTGATTCTAGTTAATTTCTCCTCTCAACATCTTTTAAGAAGTCTAACCTGAAATCTCCACAAACTACTAATTGTTTCTTTTTGTCTGACAGGCAGCTCAATTACGCATCTATATTTCTCATAAATAAATGTAAGTTTACTAGAGTGGATCTGTAGATTGTTACAATTATCAGAGAAGTATTTTACTTCTTGGTTCTGATCAACACAAAAACTATTTGTTTTATATCTAAAAACAAAGATGTAGTGACTTACCAAATGAAAGTGCTGGCAGGTCGACAGACACACAAACAAACACAAACATACATACAAAATTCAAGCTTTCGCAACAAACTGTTGCCTCATCAGGAAAGAGGGAAGGAGAGGGAAAGACGAAAGGATGTGGGTTTTAAGGGAGAGGGTAAGGAGTCATTCCAATCCCGGGAGCGGAAAGACTTACCTTAGGGGGAAAAAAGGACGGGTATACACTCGCACATACACACATATCCATCTACACATATACAGACACAAGCAGAAATATGTCTGCTTGTGTCTGTATATGTGTGGATGGATATGTGTGTGTGTGTGTGTGTGTGTGTGTGTGTGTGTGTGTGCGAGTGTATACCCGTCCTTTTTTCCCCCTAAGGTAAGTCTTTCCGCTCCCGGGATTGGAATGACTCCTTACCCTCTCCCTTAAAACCCACATCCTTTCGTCTTTCCCTCTCCTTCCCTCTTTCCTGATGAGGCAACAGTTTGTTGCGAAAGCTTGAATTTTGTATGTATGTTTGTGTTTGTTTGTGTGTCTGTCGACCTGCCAGCACTTTCATTTGGTAAGTCACTACATCTTTGTTTTTAGATATATTTTTCCTACGTGGAATGTTTCCCTCTATTATAACCAAACTATTTGTTTTGATATTTTTAACTTTGTGTCCAACTTTTACGTATGTTGCAGCTCCTCCTTCTTCCAGGATGACTCTCCATGAAGATGATGCAAGTGTATGATCCCCGATATTTAGCCTCTACATCCCTGTGGTTATGAGGTGTTCAGAGAGGCACAGAAAATCTATCCATTCAAAATTTTCCACATCTTCTAGGCAACAAATAAGCTTACCTATGTTTTTTCCCAACCCTCTAATGTTCTGATGAAACAAATGAATTTTATTTTTCTGGAAACAGTTACACTTATTGTAGTCTTGTACTGCTGTAATTTCTTTCAATATTCTCTGTCTTTAATGTGACACTAACCTGAAAAAATGTGCCCTTTGATTTCAGTAATCACATGGATTTTGTATTGTGTGCTTGTGGTCCGCCTTACACCTTCTGCAAGCTGTTCAGTTAATCTTCACCTCCCCCTCCTATTTAGATGCAGGTCATGATTAGTCCATCAACCTCTCCCAATCGTGGCAACAGTCATGACACAGATATGAGACTTTGTTCCAGTCAAAACCAATTTGCTCAACTCTTTGTTTCATGGCTAACAGCAGTGTTAAACTAGGGCTGGTCATGTGGCTGCAAAACTTTGACAAATCCCACATGAATGTGTCCTGTTGCTGCTCTTCTTTTAACATTACACTGTAATTTGTTAGCCAGGCTGTTTCCTGCTCCTCCGACAATAAGTCCTTCATCCTCACCACCAAAATCTCTACATAAGGCCCCTATGTTCTCCATCACCTGACAGCTTTCTGGAGGCCAGTAAATTCAGGAATTTTATTACTAGTAATCTGACAATTTACTGTCAAAATTTTGACAAAGTGGCTTTAATTTGTACATGCTCTGATTTTGTTCTCTGTGTAATGAGTGGTGAGCATTCATCAGAGGATATCAAGCTACCATGTAACCTAGAAAAAACCCTATGTGCAATTCAAGTACGATGCTACCCAAGGAGCAGTTTCCTTCACATAGTGCACCTCTGACCTATCAGGGGGAGTGGTGCAATTCTCTACTCCATAATGCTGGTCCAGTAATCTGCAGCCAAAACTGTCACAGAATTGATGGGGCCTTTGACTGACACTCTCCACTTGGTTCCAAAACAAAGGACCCCCAATCAGTTTGTGAATAATGTTGCAAATTGTGAGCTCTGCTTGCACCCAATGTGCAAGGACAGCAGTCTTCACCACTTCCACCAGCCACCAGTGTGAACTGAGGACCCTCAGAAAACAAGTGACAGACATCACTGGTACTGACATGAGCTACCAAGTTGCAGATGACTGAACACTGGCACTCTCGACAGCTACAGGCAGGGCCTCCTCCTCTACTCGAATGAGGCCCCCTCGCAAACATACTGACTGCACATCGGATTTTTCATCAGCTCTGATTGCTATTTCCCTAAGGGGTTCCATAATGCACCTAATGTTGGCGCTCCCGGAAAGTAGCAAATGTCTCCCTCCTCCACCTTCATGTGCCTGCTCAGACCCTGCTGAAGATGTGGCCCTCTGTCCACTCACAGGGAGGATGGGTTTATTCAGTTGAATAACCTGAAATAATTAAAACGTTTACTACAAATTTTGTGCATTAACTTGATTTAAATGTCAATATGTTTTGTGAAAAAATTCTGCGTAGATTTTTATTACTAGTTTTAACGAATAATCTGCCCATCTACAGTAAAATTAAAAAAAAAAAAAACTGTGGCATACAGAGTGGAACTTGACATTTAGAATATCACCAAACTGTTTCTTTTAGTGTAGTTTTTCCCCTAAGCAATTTGGTCTTTTCTGTGTACAGTCTGCACACTGAGGGGTGGGTCTTCTTTTATGCAGAAGAAATTCTGTCAGAAAAATGCTTTTCTAAAAGTCTGTTGTTCGGCGCATTTTGAGGAGAAGCAGTATGTTGTTGTATATCCCCTTTCCTTGTACACTGAAAATTTGTCAAATGTAAGCCTTTGTCCTTATCATCTGAAAAAAAAACTGAAAATATCAAAAGACAACTGCAACTATCTACTTCTACCACACACTCATTTTCTACTTTGAATTCAGACAATGCTGGTTGCTCATCTGTTGTATTCCATCTAAATTTAGATTTCACAGGAGTGGAACATCTTCTCTAACATGGTGGCTCTACAGATAGGAGTACATTTGAAATACTAGTTAGTTATTAAGAAGTATATTATCCACTGCTGAAGATAGAATTTGGACTGAAAACAGACTGTAAATATAAGTAACACAGCTGAGTATGCAAATAACATTATGGAAAGCAATGGGATGGTAACATTGAAATAATGTTGTTTTCCCACCAGAATCTGATTCAGAAGCAACATCACATGAAAGTAAAACGTTTCATGTTATAGGTCTAGACGGGTCAATTGAGCCTGACTGAAGGATAGCATGGTACGGGTGGGGGGAGGGAAGAGTCTTGGCTGTCTCATCATGCATCTGTCTAGTCCCTGCATGCTCTGCTGGACAGAGCTCTTCCTCACCCCCACCTGTACCTTGCTATCCTTCCCCCTTTCTCGCCTCACTCCAAATTGCTCCTTTCATTCAACATGACAGTTGCATTCCCATCCGAGCTGATAAAGATGTCAGTTATATGTGTGTGAGGTGTGTCAGTTATATGTGTGTGAGGTGTGCTTGCTTGTGTGAATGTGCCAGAGTTTTCTTTTATGAAGAAAGCTTTGGTTGAAAACTAAATGTGTAAAAGTCCTTTCCTTGTGCCTCTCTGCAACTCAGCATATCATCTTTATGGTGAGTAGCTCTCTATAATATTCCTAATACTGTAAAACTAATTACCTACACATGGTATTTACAGTACTTAGTTTAAAGACAAATTACTACATACGGATTATCAAATGATTTCAAGTTCTCAATATGTGGTCGAACTCTCTCTCGTAATTTGTGGATTGTCATAATGGCTCCAGCCACTGGAGGGAAATTCATATCAGCGGGCACATACTTCCTCTGTGAGTACAGCATCTGATGTTCTTCAAAAAGTTCCTGCAACCAATTTCGCTTATTTACAAGGAAACTTTTTTAACAAATCTCATGTATATGGCATACACAAAGGGGAACTCACCTGAACAGTGGCCATCTCTTCTCCTAACATTGTGAGAATGACAGAGTACTTTGGCTCAATTGCCGTCTTAACAATATCACGTTCAAGAAGGGTCCCAGCTATGTTGATAAACTGCAACATTACCCAGTAAATAATGCTATACCACCAATAATTTCTTAAAAATATGGCATACTAACATCAAAAGTACATTTGTTGAAAGAAGACCTTCAAAATCATGTTGCTAACAATAACAAATATGTGTGAAGATCTTATACTTTTTGGTTGATTTTATGTAAAATTTGAGTGCAATTAGCCTGCCCTATAGTTCACCATCCACAATTTTACAGGTGCAGTTTCTCACTGTTCCCCACACTCCTGCTGGTGTTCTCAAGATACCTGCTGCTTGAGTTTCTCGGTGGCAACTGCAGTTCAAGTATTAGACACAATATGGTGTCTAATAATATTCTGAGAACACTATACTTATTTTCGTAAATATCACTGAAGGAAACATTGCAACCAGTCAAAATCTTTTTGTGGGTCCTTGCAACAGCATGTTTCTGTTACACAGGTTCAGTTGCAACATCATGAGGTGTAATTTGATTACATTATTCTTGATTTTGTGGAACCGACAAATTTTATAGCAAATTATGTTTCAGATATTGTTTCCGTAACACAAGCTTACACATTTATATTATTATAATGTCCCTCATATTGGAAGGTGCCTCTTTGCAGAGCTAGAGAGAAAGTGAGATATGGAATCATGAGGGGATGAGTATTGCTGAAGTGTGGCAATAGAAAGAAGGCGCTCTTCTTCCACACTACCAAGCCTTACAAAGAGTTGCTGCACAGCAGGCAACAATGAGTACACATGCATCACCACTGAAAACATTGCTTCATCACTATCTGCAGGAGAGCATTTATCACCATCCAGCACTATTCACAGGAAGCCACCTTGAAAGATTAAATCTCACTGGCTCCTGGAGATAATATAGATTGGGGGTGCACTGAATGAAATTTAATTCTGTCGAATTCTGTCCCATGGTATCACATTGTGGAGGAACTCTACCTATTCACAAAGAACATTATTAACCCCAAAAAAGTGTGGTAGAATTATTTGCACCATCAGTTCTCAAACCTCAAGCAGTCCATTACAGAGTTCTTACTCAGCCAATCCTGTACATTAAGTCCCTCATTGTATTTTTGGTTAAAAATAAAGTCTCTTTCAAATGGAACTGTCATATTTGCTAAATAAAAACTAAATGGAAAAACAATTTGCATTTGGACAACACAAAGTAACGTGAAATGAGACAAGTATGTGGAATTCGTTAATTCAAAGTTGGGTAAAGATTGCTATGCCATAAGGCTACTGAAATGCCACATAAGTGAGCAGGTAATGTGAGTGCATATTATGCATATTTACAATCATATCTAAAATATATAATAACATTCTGGCTTACTCTACTGCAGATCAGAGTACCCTCAGAATACAAAAGAGAGTTATAAGTATCATTATTGGGAAGAGCATTAAATATTCATGCAAGAATTTGCTTAAAAAATTGAAACATACCATGACCGCCCACTATGAACATCTTGGAAACATTACTAATTGACAAAAAACATTAAATTAATAAGGAAAGCAAGGAAAAAAATGTGATATTCACAATCGTTGCACAACACTGCAAAATAATCTCCATGTTACACCTACACACATACACTACTGGCCATTAAAATTGCTACACCAAGAAGAAATGCAGATGATAAACAGGTATTCATTGGACAAATATATTATACTAGCACTGACATGTGATTACATTTTCACACAATTTGGGTGCATAGATCCTGAGAAATCAGTACCCAGAACAACCACCTCTGGCCATAATAACGGCCTTGATACGCCTGGGCATTAAGGCAAACAGAGCTTCGATGGCGTGTACAGGTACAGCTGCCCATGCAGCTTCAACACGATACCACAGTTCATCAAGAGTAGTGACTGGCGTATTGTGACGAGCCAGTTACCCGGCCACCATTGACCAGACATTTTCAATTGGTGAGAGATCTGGAGAATGTGCTGGCCAGGGCAGCAGTCGAACATTTTCTGTATCCAGAAAGGCCCGTAGAGGACCTGCAACATGCGGTCGGGCATTATCCTGCTGAAAGGTAGCGTTTCGCAGGTATCGAATGAAGGGTAGAGCCACAGGTCATAACACATCTGAAATGTAACATCCACTGTTCAAAGTGCCATCAATGCGTACATGAGGTGACCGAGACGTGTAACCAATGGCACCCCATACCATCACGCCGGAAGATACACCAGTATGGCGATGACAAATACATGCTTCCAATGTGCTTTCACCGTGATGTCGCCAAACATGGATGCAACCATCAAGATGCTGTAAACAGAACCTGGATTCATCTGAAAAAATGACATTTTGTCATTCGTGCACCCAGTTTCGTCGTGGAGTACACCATCGCAGGCTCTCCTGTCTATGATGCAGTGTCAAGGGCAACCGCAGCCATGGTCTCCGAGCTGATAGTCGATGCTGCTGCAAACGTCAAACTGTTCGTGCAGATGGTTGTTGCCTTGCAAACATCCCCGTCTGTTGACTCAGGGATCGAGACGTGGCTGCACGATCCGTTACAGCCATGCGGATGTCATCTTGACTGGTAGTGATACGAGGACGTTGGGATCCAGCATGGTGTTCATTCTGCTAACAGTCATTGGATCTCAAACAATGCTTTCAGCAATGTCTTGATACAATAAACCGCAGTCGCGATATGCTACAATCCAACCTTTACCAAAGTCGGAAACGTGATGGTACGCATTTCTCCTCCTTACACGAGGCATCACAACAACATTTCACCAGGCAACGCCCGTCAACTGCTGTTTGTGTATGAGAAATCGGTTGGAAACTTTCCTCATGTCAGCACGTTGTAGGTGTCGCCACCGGCACCAACCTTGTGTGAATGCTCTTAAAAGCTAATCATTTGCATATCACAGCATCTTCTTCCTGTCAGTTAAATTTTGCGTCTGTAGCACGTCATCATCATGGTGTAGCAATTTTTTAGGCCAGTAGTGTAAATATCCTATCACAAGGGGATTAAACTGTTCAGTAAAGAACCACTAAGAGTACATTTTGATTAAATGTAATAGCACTATATGTTTCAATATTTTAACAATTTATCAATAAATTTGAAACTCTAGTAGGTTTTTGTCAAATACTATTAACTTCAGAACAAAATAATGGAAGATCCAGATTGGAATATCAACAATATTATGAAAAGGATAGATTGCTGCTCACTATAAAGGCAACACATCAGCTTGCAGACAGCACAATGAAAAGACTGTTATACATTGAGCTTTCAGCCATAGCTACTTTCACACAAGCAGGCACACTTCACTCACGCATGATGGCTATCACTGGCCACTGTGGCCAGAATGCTGGCCTACTTTTGTGAATGTGTGAGTGTTTTCTTTTCTGACAAAGGCTTTGGTGGACAGCTCAGGCTTTGGTGGAAAGCTCTATGTTTAACAGGCTTTTCACTGTGCCTGTCTGCAACTCAACGTGTCATCTTTACTGGCTGTAGCAATCTGTACTTTTCATAACAGTATTAATTTCAGAATGATTATTTTTGTTTACATATGCTTAGGCTTTCACAACATAAAATTACCAAAATTAAAGTACCTTGTAAATGCTCTCAAGATTGTAGCAATCATCAATGGCTTGACACAAAAGAGTAGCAAGTTTGCGATCAAAGTCCTCAATTTTCTCTCTGAAGACTGAATAATCTTTCACAAAACTTTCATCAGTGGGGTCAAATGGATTGTATGTAATGCTTCCAAACTGACCATATAAGTCACAAAAATCAGAGTAAATTTTTTGTACTTTTGGGCCAAGTACTCGCCCCTTCCCTCCTCCAATTTCAACTTTCTCCAGTTTAAAAAATTCAAGTGCTGTCACAAAGAACTCCTGAAACATATGAAGCAGATGCTTATGATATATCTTAACTTTCCTACCTGTACTACACATTTAGCCACAATAAATTCAGAAAAGTAAAACAATTACAAAGCCAATCAACATGAACACAGAACTTTAGAAGGCACTGTCTTATAGTGAGCTGCATCCTTTTGCCTTCTTTGAAATCAAAATGCATAGTCAAGTTGTCAGGAGCAAAACAATGCTTAAGGATGAAATCTGAGCCACAGTGCGACTTACCAACTTTCACATTATGGGAGCATATTACAGAACTTAGTTAATAAGTTACTTGTAATGTCTAAAAGAATTTTGTACTGTACTGCAGTGATTAGTATTGATAACTAATATTGTTGAGGCCACAGATTCAATTTCTGGTACCTTTTACACAATTTTTTATGATTATTTTTCCCAAAGATGAAATGTGTGGAGCAGCATTCACTACAGCTGCGGCCGGTTACAAAGCTATTCTTGGGTTTCATGCTTGAAAAAGAACACTTCTTTGAACTATAGGTTAAATTATTCAACTTTTTGCTTATGTCCTTATTCATCACTTTGAATCTCCTCTATACATAGTGTGTCTCTCTTTACCCGCTGTTTAAATTTTATTAATAAATGATTGGCACAGTAGTGGAACTCAGTAAATGGCGTACACACTATAGGTATTAATCAGTATATTACTTTGGAAATTACAGTTGTTATGTATGTTTTAAACAAGTTTGAACTTTCAGCTCTGATTACCACCTTATGATCTGCTAGCTAAGAAGAAAGGAAAAGACGAAAAATAGGAAGCAATGTGATGTACGCAGTAAAATAAGGAAACAAACACTAAATAATTGAAAGAATGAGAGAAAGAGAACATCCACAGTTCAAAAAATACTGCAATAACATGAGAAAAACAAGCAAGATGAATGAAATACAAAGTCAACCAAAAATTAAACAGAAGTAATGAATCATTTAGAAATAAAATATAAAAATTTCACTGGACTAATACTCAGATTTGATGTAAATACTGTAAGCATATATTTACCTTAATTAGCTTCAATCTGTCCATAAACTGATTTTCATATTCAAATACCAATTTTGTGTCAAAAGTCCAAGGAACTGGTTCATTATTTCCCTTAAAGTATGATGCTAGAGATGTGCGACATTCATCAAAGATATCACTGAAAATAAAAACAATAACATTATTAACTACCACTCTTTATCACAAGAAGTTACAAAACACAGTAATCCTTAAAAAAACTTTGGAATGACATTAATTTAAGACAGCTTATACTTTTAATGTGGCATGAAATCACACAAGCAAAAGCATGATGATAAATTTAAAACTTTACCAGCATACAATTGTTCCATTAAATTTTGGATGAACTGCCAGGTGTCTGCAACTTCCTGCCATGATAGCTTGGTGCCAAGTCTTCTGGTCATCCTCAGGTGAATAACAATGAAATTGCACTGAGCTGCTGTATTTAAGACCCTGTGGGTAAGCCCAGAAGTGTGATGCAGTGGTTTGAGGAAATCAGTGGCAAGTTCCAATTGATGTGCTCGCCCCCCAACTTGCCTGAGCTGAACCTGATCAAACACATCTGTGTTGTGATTGAGGCCTCAATGCATTCATGCCATGACTCATCGGCACAGTTATCCATGCCAAAGGTGGACATGTCGGCTATTAGGTAGGTGGTCATTATGTTCTCACTGATCAGTGTATATCTGCCATAGTTGATCAACACCTGGCAGCTATAGCACAAATACTTCCCTCCTATACTAAAGACACTGACAATTTCTAGATTGTCTTAAATTTTGCCACCACTGATGTTATCTCACTCTACACCAACTGCCCCCACATACGTGGTCTGTCTGCTGCTAAACATTACCTCAAACAGAGCCCAGCTAATTCAAAACCTATGACATTCTTCCTGCTCACCTTAATCAGCTTTATATTTACCAACAACTACTTTACCTTTGATGGTCAGACACACAAAAAGATCAGTGGCACGGCCAGGGGAATCAGGATAGCTCCTTCCTATGCCAACCTTTTCATGGGTCATTTGGCGGGAGCTTTCCTAGAATCCATAAGCCTTCGGTCCATCTTTGGCTTCTGTACAATAATAACATTTTTGCCACGTGGACTCATGGTGAGGCTGCGCCATTAAAATTTTTGGAATCTTTAAATAAAATCCCCCAATTAAATTTCATATGGTGGTATTCTGAATCCCATTAGATTTTCCTTGATGTTGACCTCATCCTCACTGAGGGTCAGCTGCACACTTCTGTTCGTATTAAACATACAAGTGGACAACAGTACTTACATGTTGATAGTTGCCATTCTTTAAATATCAAATGTGTCCTCAGTTACAGCCTTGGTATTTGAGGTAAACATATTTATTCACATGCAGACTATTTACATCAATACACCAACACTCTCACCTCAGCCTTCATAGGACATCATCACCCCCACCAGTCTAGTCCAAAAGCAGGTTTCCCAGGCCATCATGTCCAATCCTGGTGCTACTTAAACATCCAAAAAACAATACAGGACTGTACTTCTTATCACTCTGTACTATCTTGGTCTTGAACTTATTAATCAGCTGCTTCTACAAGTCTAAGATTTCCTAAAACAATGCCCTGAAATAAGGTCCGTTGTGTCTGACATTTTGCCCATCAGACCTAGAAGAGCTTGCCCCTTCCCAATCTCCACAAAAGCCTGGCTAGACCCTATGCTCCTTCTGCACCCATTTTCCTACCCAATGGCTCCTGTGACCATCATCACTGTTAAGATTTGTCCTATGCACCCTCCTACCACCGCTTATACCAGCCCTGTAAATGGAAAAGCATACACTATCAAAGGGAGAGGCACATGTGAAATGACACGTTGTATACCAGCTGTTATGTGAACATTGTTCTGCCTTCTACATTGGTATGACTACCACTAAGTAATCAGTTAGGATGAATGGGCATAAACAAAGGGTACACACTGACAACACACAATATCCTGTTACAGAGCATTTTCTGCAACATGACTGTCATGACCACAGTGCCTATCTCACCAAATATACCATATGGATTCTTCACCATGACAAAAGTTTCTCAGAGATCTGCAAATGGGAACTGGCATTACAACATGTCCTTGGTTCTCACCACTCACTTGGCCTTAATTTACATTAATTTATTTCTTTATTCACTTCCTTTCAGTTTTCTATATCTTTTATTTTCTGACCTATCTATTTTCCCTGTCCACTACATCTACCACATATAATAAACTTAGCTTTCTGCTCTTACTAACTATTTCAAGATGTTTGGTCACTGATCTCTAACTTTCTTATAACCCTATCTCCCATCTTTAAGCTCTCAGGTTTTCAAGTCTTCTCGTCCCATGAAGCAAGACTCCCATGACCTGGGGTTCTGTGTGACTTTTCCATAATTCTCCTCATTTCCTAAACCTCACTGGTCATTTTCCTTCATCACCCTTCCTTCCTTTTCAACCCTTCTGCCAGAAGAATGAGCTACTGCCTGCACATTTCCTAACTTTTGTTTGTCTTTGCTACTGCCACGTGGTGAATAGATCCAATCACGCTACATAAGATTTGCCACATTTGCATGGAGTCCTGTAAATACCAGTCTTGTACAACTCTAAATTGTCTTTGAAAGATCTCAAAAATACCAAGATTTTGGAAAGAGGACAAAAGTTCACTTTAACCTTATGCCTTCTTAGCATTCTGCATATTTTCACGGAAAATATGTGGCAGATAAGCACTCATTTTGAAACCCTATCCTTTTCCTTTTTCAGTTGTTTGTGCATCTGTAGCACACTCTGTGCTTGAATACAATAGAGGGAAACATTCCACGTGGGAAAAATATATCTAAAAACAAAGATGATGAGACTTAGCAAACAAAAGCGCTGGCAGGTCAATAGACACACAAACAAACACAAACATACACACAAAATTCTAGCTTTTGCAACCAACGGTTGCTTCGTCAGGAAAGAGGGAAGGAGAGGGAAAGACGAAAGGATGTGGGTTTTAAGGGAGAGGATAAGGAGTCATTCCAATCCCGGGAGCGGAAAGACTTACCTTATGGGGAAAAAAGGACGGGTATACACTCGCACACACACACATATCCATCCGCACATGTGTGGATGGATATGTGTGTGTGTGCGAGTGTATACCCGTCCTTTTTTCCCCCTAAGGTAAGTCTTTCCGCTCCCGGGATTGGAATGACTCCTTACCCTCTCCCTTAAAACCCACATCCTTTCGTCTTTCCCTCTCCTTCCCTCTTTCCTGATGAAGCAACCGTTGGTTGCGAAAGCTAGAATTTTGTGTGTATGTTTTTGTTTGTTTGTGTGTCTATCGACCTGCCAGCGCTTTTGTTTGGTAAGTCTCATCATCTTTGTTTTTAGATACACTCTGTACTTGCTGAGACAAGTATCTATTGTTCAGAAACATGGTCTGTAGGTGTTCCAGTTCCTTCTGCAGCTTATCGGCAACTGAGATGGTATGGGTTTGGTGGATTAAGTTCTTCAGAACGACCATTGTTTGTGCCAGATGGTGGCAACTAGTATTTGTAAATACAGATTGTATCAGTACGCTTCTCAAGTGCCAAATGTCAAAGTGTGTCAACACTCTTACATTGCACCAACACATCTAAAAATGACAAACAACCTTCTCTCTCCATCTCCATAGTAAATTCTATGTTTTCATGAATCAAGTTCAGATGTTGAAGGAACTCATGGAGACTGTGCGAACTATGAGGCTAAACTATTAAAGTGGCATCAATGTATTGCCAAAATACTGTTTGTTTTAAAACAGCTGAGGCGAGAGCTCACTCCTCAAAATCTCCCATAAAAAGATTGGCCACGGGTGGAGACAAAGCACTCACCATCGCAAAACCATCACATTATTCAAAAAACACAGATGCACAAATGACAGAACAAGGAGGAAAATGGGATCTTCAAAGCAACTGCTTATTGACCATACATTGAAAACGTCTTTGCAAAAAAAGGCAGAACATTGAGAAGACATAACTTAAAAGCGATCTTCCACCAGCCTTCCAACATCTCAGCACTTTTGGGATCTATCAAAGATGACTTAAGAGTTGTGCAAGGTAGGTATTTACAGGTTCCATAGAAATGCAGCAAATCTTATATAGGGCACACAACACGCACTGTTCAGGAACACATCGTGGAACATCAGCAGCATACACGCCTCCTCCAAACCACTAAGACAGCTGTTGCTGAACAGTGTGTTCCCAATGGCCATTTGATGAAATACAATGAAGCAAAAATTGTGGCCCATATGTCAAACTTCTGGAGCTCCATCATCAATGAATCTGTGGAAAATCTGAGTCCCTTATCTATTAGGTTGGTGGCTTTCAGTTAAGATTCTGCATGGAATCCTGTCACAGATAAACTTCATGCTTTATGTAATTTTAACGTGTGCAGACGATAGATCTTATATTGATAAGGTGAGCTTTCACCATGGATATGCGCAGCGCACTTTACAGATCCACAGCAGAAGTGCATGCACTCAAGCAGTGGATTTGCAGTGTCATCTAAGTACACCACACATGTGTCAGTGGACTCTTAAATACAGGAACCCAGTGCCTTTTTACCAGTATGGTTCTGGAGATGGTCAGAACTCTCTGCACCAAACTCCTGACATCTGGTAGTTTGCCTGAAATTCCATGGAACAAAAGCAAGATATTTCAATCATTTCTATTGTCTTTCTGTAACTGTTTTAGACTTAAGCTAAATGAAAATCAAGGTCACTTAAAAGAGCAAAGATGATGATAAATACATGCACAGTGTCTAAATAGCAGAACTCCAGAGCCTACACTTTATAATAAATTTGTAAAAAGTAATATTTTTTGTAAAATATGTGTTGAGAAATATACATATAAATTAACACCATGTGTAAAATAAAGGAAACATGACAACTCACCTATAGCATAGACACATGTAACGGGACACAGCATTAATTAGCTTTTGGACCTGGCTTTTGTTCTGACAGAAAGTACACACATTCACACACACAACCACACATACACCAGAAAACACACACTACTGTGACATTGGCAATACTAGTTATTAGTTAATTTTAATTATTAGAGAGCAGTTGCCTGAACTGAAGTGAAGTTGTGCTGAGGAGCGTTCAGGGACAAGGTGGAGAAAGTGTAGGGCAGCTACGTGCAGTCAGGAGGGTGGATGTAGGGCAGGGGAGAGGTGTGTGCGGGAGGGGGGGGGGGGGGTTAACGGAAAAGGAGAGAAGTAAAAAGACTGGTGGAGTGGTGGAATGAGGGCTGTGTAAGGCTAGGAGGGTTCTGAGAACATAGGATATATTTCAGGGAAAGTTCCCATGTGTGTCATTCAGAAAAACTGGTGTTGGTGGGAAGGATCCATATGGCACAGGTTGTGAAGCAGTCATTGAAATGAAGGATGTCATGTTGGGCAGCGTGCTCAGCAACAAGGTGGCCCACTTGTTTCTCGGCCACAGTTTGTCTGTGGCCATTCATGTGGACAGACAGCTTGTTGGTTGTCATGCCCACACAGAATGCAGCCCAGGGGTTGCAACATAGCTTGTACATCTCATGACTGGTTCCATAGGTAGCCATGCCTTTGATGGGATAGGTGACCAGACAGGAGTAGGTGGTGGTGGGAGGATGTAAGGGACAGGTCTTGCATCTAGGTCTGTTGTAGGGCTATGAGCCAAGAGATAAGGTGTTGGGAGTAGGGGTTGTGTTGGGATGGATGAGTGTATTGTGTAGGTTCAGTGGATGGCGGAATACCACTGTGGGAGGGGTGGGAAGGATAGTGGGTTGGACATTTCTCAAATCAGGGCACGACAAGAGGTAGTCAAAAACCTGGATGAGAATGTAATTCAGTTGCTCCAGTGCTGGGTGGTACTGAGTTACAAAGGGAATGCTCCTCTGTGGCCGGACAGTGAGACTTTGGGAGGTGGCGGAAGACTGGAAAGATAGAGAGAGAGAATGCTTGCTTTAGTGTGTGGGACCCATGCCAAATAGGACTAACAAGGGATACTGAAAGTATACAGAGAAGGGCAGCGCAAATGATCACGTATTTGTTTGATCTGTGGGAGAATGTCACAGACATGCTTAAGAAACTGAACTGGCAGACTCTTGAAGATACACATGTACTATCCCGAGAAGGCCTATTTACAAAGTTTCAAGAACCAGCCTTAAATGATGACTCTAGGAATATACTACAACCCCTATACATATTAGTCCCATAGGGACTGTGAGGACAGATTAGATTAATTACAGCATGCACAGAGGCATTTAAACAATCATACAAACTTACATCATTCCTCCCACACACTATATGTGAATGGAATGGGAAGAAACCCTAATATTTGGTACAATGGGACATACCTTCTGCCATGCACTACATAGTTATTTGCAGAGTATAGATGTAGATGTAGAACTATTTGTGCAGATTCTTTCTGACTGTACATCATTACAGATAACAGCATCAATTGCAACAAGTCTGAGATTACTATTAATACTGCCCACTAGGTCATTAATATACAACATGAACAGCAAGGGACCTAACACACTTTCCTGGGTACACCTGAAGTTATTTCGACACATGTCAATGACTCTCCATCCAAGCTAACCTGCTGCATTCTCCCTTGCAGAAAATCCTCAATGCAGTCACAAATTTCACTTAATACCCCAATACTTTTGATAATAAGCTTAACTGCACTACCGAGTCAAATGCTTTCTAGAAATCAAGAAATACTGCATCTACCGACCTGCCTCAATCCACAGATTTCGGCATGCCATGTGAGAAAAATGGGAGCTAGGTTTCACATGATCAAGATTTTCGAAATCTCTGCTGATTGTCATGGAGGAGGCCATTCTATTTGAGATAGCTCACTATGTTTGAGTTCAGAATATGTTGTAAGCTGCTACAACAAATGGATGTCAAGAATACTGGATGGTCATAATATGATCTTTATAATGATTTTATGATCTTTACAATGTAGTTATTACCAGCAATTTTCCATTAATTTAAACTCATTGTAAACATGTATGCATCAAAAAACATAGGTGCAAATACAAAAGGAAGTGCCTTATGTAAATTTCTGACAAATTCCAACAGCACAAAAACTGACAACTAATCTCAACAAAGAACTCAGGAATGCTCAAGTAGGCCATCCAACATATACTTCTATAACTTTATACAGGAAGTTTTAGATTCATTAATATTTCAGGAACTCTTGAAAATAATGTAACAGCTGAAACGGGATTCACTGAGTATACATGACAAACTAATAAAACTGATGTGCAGCAGAAACTTGAAAAACTGTATATGATGTCATTCACCAATTTAATGCACGCTGTGGGCTTATCAGAAAAGAAACTTTCAGAATTGGTATTTACCATTTCTGGAATGTCCCTGAAATATCTTATGTTTTTAATATTAGTATATTCTGCAATATTAGATGGTTTTTATAAATAGCTGCACTCTCCATGCAGGAGTTCAAGTTCAGTTGTGTTCTGGCTGTGCGTCAGTGTCAGTAACACATGTGCCTTCATTTCAAAATGTTGTACTTCACTGACAACCATGTCTTCAGATTTAGACTTGAACATCGTTTCAATATGACACTGTTTGGCTGAGATGCCAAGTACTTCAACTGCTGTAAAATTCCCCTTACAAACTTCTAGGACTTGTAGAAGAGGCTCGGTACATAATATTTTGAACTGGAACCCACGTCCAGAAAAACACTATTTCTGTGTTACAACCATTTGAAAATGTGTTGGTAACAAAACCACTCCTACAAGTAATTTATTAGGCGTGACCCAGCATGTAATTTGTTTACAGTTTCTAACAACCCTACCACAACAAGGGTCAAAATTTAATAATGATTGTGGTGTTGCTCACGCTGCTAAATACTGCATTTTCGGGCAACAGCAAAGTTATTATGTGGCAGGTGTCATTAGAGCACAGTTAATAAATTCATTTCATGTAATAATGAATAAATTAGGCACTCATCTTTTCCTGTTTCCCACGCTGGTCTCGTTGTAGAGTCATGGCTCAATCGTCAAAAATCTAGGTGGTGATGATTCCAAGCTCGGATGCAATGAGGCCTAGGTTTTATTCTGCTATATTCAAAAGTTTTATAGATGTGTTTCACAAACCATTCTTGAAGATTAAACCTTTCAAAGTTAGCACAATGGTGATGTAAAAAAATAATCAGCACTCCGAATTTAAGTTACACTTCCTTTTTATTGCTTTTGTTGCAATATCACGTAACACACAAAACATCACTTCACAATACAAAACATACGTGAAAACATCTTCCTCACTGTTAAAGTTCACATTTTATAAGCTGACTACAATATGTGTCTTTCCAACATGAAGTCCAAGACTTGACTTTTTCAAGGTCCGACTCTCTAACTAACCTAACTGCTTACGCGCCCAAAAAATCAAGAGTTACAAGTACGTCAAAGATCATAGTGACAAAAGAAAGAATACACATAAGAATAATATCACTGTGACATAAACATATCGATGTATCAAAGTACCTCTACATTAATTAAATCAAATCTGAATGTTGTCTCAGAAATATGTTAACTACTTTACAGAAACACATTAGCATATTGCTGGTATCGAGAGGTTGAGTTGAGGTGCCGTAATGGTTACGTAATTCAAGTACCATTACAAGTTCCACTCGCTAACAACCAGAGAAACAAAATCCATTGACGGGTTCCCTTCAATGTGATGCAGTATGGCATCTTCCAATCTGGGTGTGTGGTGTCTCCTTGGAGCACCACAGTCATGCCTGCTGACAGTGAAGGTACCCCTTTCTCAATGCCATAGCATAAATGTGGTGAAAAGGGTATGCACTGGAGTTGGATGTTGTGGATAATGAACACGAGAAAGTCGATGAGCAGCTCTTCCATTACTGTGGCTTCAACATATAGAAAGATAATGTCAATGTATTCTGCAAATGTGTGCTCAACCATGTTGCTCTAACACTCACAGACAAGTGAATGAGACTTGAACCAATTCAGAGGTAGGACTGATGCCAAATGACATCATCCGAACCTACGTAGGCACCACTAGTGATGAGAACAACCGAAGGAAAACAACTGATTCGGTCAGTTGTTAGAAAACAATAGAATCACTCACTTGGTTGCAGCTTTACATACCGGTTGAATTATTCATTCATTCCTTTCAAACAATGGAAAATCCAGGATGGAATGTAACAATATTATGAAAATCAAAGTTGCTACTCACCATATAACAGAGATGCTGAGTCGCAGTCAGGCACAAGAAAAAGATTGTCACAAATGAGCTTTCACCCAGCTCACACACACACACACACACACACACACACACACACACACACAAACGCAACTCACACACACAGCTGTAATCTCTGGCAACTGAAGCAACACTGCGAGCAGCAGTAGCAGTGCATCATGGCAATGGCGACACGGTGGGAGTAAGGAGGGGGCTGGGATGGGGAGGGGGAGGGATAGTAGGGTAGGGGTGTAGGGATGGAGGACAGTGAAATGTTGCTGGGGAGTGCAGGAACGAGGTGGAGAGAGGGTAGGGTAGATATGTGCAGTTGGGAGGTTAGACGGAGAGCAGGGGAGAGATGAGGTGGGTAGTGGAACGCACGCTCCTCAGCACAACTGCACTGTATGCCATCCCTACCCTTCTATCCCTCCTCCTCCCCACCCCAGACTCCTTCTTACCACCACCCATCATGCACTGGTGCTGCTGCTCGCAGCGTGGATGCAATTGCCAGAGATTGCAGTTGTGTGTGTGAGTTGCGTTTGCATTTGTGTGTGTGTGTGTGTGTTTGTGTGTGTGTCGTCTATTTGAAGGCCTTTTGGTCAAAAGCTTATTTGTGACAGCCTTCTTGTTGTGCCTATCTGTGACTCAGCATCTCTGCTACACGGTGAATAGCATCATTCTATAAGAGCAACCGAATGGAAACAAATGAATCAGTCAGTTGTAGTTTTACATATCGGTGGAATTTTTATACATTCATTTCTTTTGCGTGTACCAGTCTCAGGGAGCAACTGAATGCAAACAGTCGACGCAGTCCAGTGGCATTTTGTGTACTACTGACTGAGTTATTCATTCTTTCTTTTTCACGTGAAAGTAGTCTCTAGTTTTTCTGTCAGTTAAAGCTTGCATTCATTCGTTCATTCAATTGAAAGCACTGTTTAGTGGTTTATGTGATGACCGAGTTATCCAGTTATTCTTCTGAGTGAAACCAGTCTGTAGTATTTTCTTAGATGCTGTAACATAGTGGCATACAATAGAAACAGGGGTGCACATACCCTCAGGTGTACATGAAGACAAGCAATAAAGACATTCGTTTCATTATGTGCTGAAAATCTAATTCTAACAATGGAAACTTCCAGTAGGAATATCAACAATGTAGGAAAAGATAGATTGCTACTTACCACAAAGAACACACATCAAGGTGCAAACAGGCACAATTAAAAGACATTGACCTATAGCTTTTGGCCACAGCCTTCGTCAGTAATGGATTCTGGCCCCAGATGCTGGAGTTGGTGGTCGTTTGTGCATGAGAGTGCTTGCTTGCTTGTGTGTGTGTGTGTGTGTGTGTGTGTGTGTGTGTGTGTGTGTGTTTACTGACAAAGACTGTGTCCGAAAGCTATATGTGAGTCTCTTTTAATCGTGCCTGTTGCATCTTGACGTGTCATCTTTATGGTAAATCTATCTTTTCCTACATTACTAAAAGACTGATTCTTCTTTTCACCATTTAAAACTGATAAATACATTGCTGTGCATTAAATTGTTCGAGGTGGAGTAAACACATAACTAACAAAGCTTCATTGGAAGTACAATACTGAGCAAGCATGGGAGTTCTCTTAGGGATATACGAAGAAGAATGGAACATAGACACATTTTTGCAACTGTTTTATTGAAAAGAGATGATGTCAATAAATGAAATTAAAATCTGAGATAGTGCCTGTTTGGTACAGTCAGCATCCTGCAGCTTCCAGGGCCAGGGCTGCAGCTGGCGCGAGGAGGTGACATGGTGGCCAGTTGTCGTTAGTGCAGGTCCCAGCAGTGATGTGCTCGCACCGGCTACCACACCACCTTCTCATGCCAGCTGCAGCCCTGACCCTGGCAGCCAGAAGAGGAGGCCACCCCAATGACCCTACGGAAAAAAGTGAAAAATTAAGTTTGTAAAAATCATTCAAACCCAAGGGCCAAGTGAAAACATTAATATAATGGCCCAACCAACAGAGACTTCAGTAGTCAGTCAGTTCTCTCGCACCGAATGAAACCAGTCAGTGAGTGAAAACATTCATATAACGGCCACAACTGACAGGGACCTGTTTCAGTCAGTTGTCTCACTTTGAGTGAAACCTCTCAAAACCAGTGAATGTTTGAAAACACTCATGTAGCTGACATGGCTGCAAAGACAAGTTTCACTTGGTTGTTTCATTGGACTGAAAAAACCGCCTGAACAGAAAAACAATCAGTTGACCAGTTGATTAATAAAAACAGTCGGCTGTCCCATCACTAAGAAACCCCACCAGCAAACTTGTCTTTAAACTGCTGCAGTGCGGATCCAGTAAATTTCCAGGCATCAGTTACAATTCAAAATATTGTCTACTCAGTCCCCTCCACCAGTCCTAAGGGGAATTTTCTAACAGCACACTTTATATTACCACAGCTCAATAAGGCAATGTAAAAGCCATTAACTACAAGAACAGGAAACAGAATACAAGCAGTACCACTGTATACCAGGTGTACTGGTATGAAATGAGCGTTAAGATACAAATGTGTCGATAGGGAACATTTGTTGTGAACGAGCCTTAATTTTTTGTTTTGTTTGGTTGGTATGACACCTGTCAAAGTTATTTAATATACATCAAGTCACGGAACAAACAACATCATATGTTTTCATCGTGTTAACAATGTCGAATTTTGTACCAGAAAGTGATGATTTGCGGAAAGCATTAATTTTTTGTTTTCATTTGAAAAAAAGTGCTGCAGAGTCGCATCGAATGCTTGTTGAGGCATATGGTGATCATGCTCTATCAGATGCAACATGCAAAAGATGGTTTCAACGGTTCAGAAATAATGATTTTGATGCAAGAAATGAAGAATGTGGAAGACCACCAAAAAAGTTTGAATACACTGAATTGCAAGCAATATTGGATGAAAATGATACTTTGAATCAGAAGCAAATGGCAGCAATGCTAAATGTTGCACAACTAGCAATTTCTGACCGTTTGAAAGCTATGGGAAAGATCCAAAAGTGTGGAAGATGGGTGCCACATGAATTGAATGAAAGACAGATGGAAAACTGAAAAACCTTTGTCAAATTTTGCTTCAAAGACATGAAAGAAAATCAGTTTTGCATTGAATTGTTACTGGCGATGAAAAATGGATTTATTTTAAGAATCCTAAATGGGAAAAATCATGAGTTAATCCGGGACAACCATCAACATCGACTGCAAAACCAGATCAATTCGGCAAGAAGACAATCCTCTGTGTTTGGTGGGATCAGAAAAGTGTGGTGTATCATGAGCTTCTAAAACCCGGTGAAACTGTGAATACTAATCGCTACAGACAACAAACGATCAAACTGAACTATGCATTGATCGAAAAAAGACCAGAATGGGCCAGAAGACATGGCAAAGTTATTTTTTTACACGACAATGCACCTGCACACAAAGCAAAACTGGTTCAGGATACAATCAAAACACTTGGCTGGGAGCTGCTACCCCACCCGCCGTATTCACCAGACTTGGCCCCTTCCATCTACCATTTGTTTTCATTAATGGCACACGCATTGGCTGAGGAACACTTCGATTCCTACGAAGAAGTCGAAAATTGGGTGTCTGATTGGTTTGCTTCAAAAGATGAACATTTCTATTGGGGTGGTGTCCACAAATTGCCAGAAAGGTGGTCAAAATGTATGGAAAGCAATGGTCAGTACTTTGAATGAAATGTTTTTACTTTTCAATTCAAAATTACTGTTTCATTTTCACAAAAAAAACACTGATTTCATACTGGTACACCTGGTATTCAGGAGACCAATGGAGCCCACACAGCAGTATGTCAGATACACATCAGGCACCTATCAGTGTTTTCCAGAGACACGAGTGAGTATCTCACAAAATGTGTGAAAGAATTTGACTGAGTCACAAAATGCAACAGGTAGGAGGACATGAAGTGTCTGAAAAGTGTGTACTTTTACTTGGATGACACAGACCAGCACTGATTGTAGCTCAACAGCTGCGATAAATTCCAGGCTTAACCAATGAAAGTGTTCTGTAACAATGAGCAGCAAGTCTGCTTAGCAGAGGAACAACTGAGGAACAGGGCACAACATCATGGGGAAACAACATAGTCGTACATAAAGAATATTTTGGCACAATGCCATATAGTAAATCTGAACACGTCCAAAGCTGACAAAGTCTAACACTTGATGAAAGAAGTTTCAACCAATTGACAGAGCACCGTACAAGAGAAATTATGATCCAATGGGGTAGAAATGGTTGCTCGTCATCCCAGCTCAACTATGGCCAGCTACGTTGAAGTTTTCCCGTGATGCTGCAACATCTGGTCACCCAGGATTTGTGAAGACTCTAGACAAAATCAGGTACAAGTGTCAGGTGCCAGTCTTTTCCAATCCATTAGACACTAAGTCAAGCCAATGTATGGAATGCTGACAGAAGCACGTGCCACAGTTGCCTACAGGGCATCTGGTACCAATCTCACCTGCAGCAGCAACACTCCATCAAATTGGAATCGACCTCTTGGGGAGGCCCCTAAAGTCAACAATCTTGAATCAATGGATAATAGTCTGCCATTAATACCTCACCCATTTTGACACTTAAGCAGTGCTGGCTAACGAAGCACCAAAAATTGCAAAGTTCCTTTTAGAAGACATCATTTTAAAGCACACAGCACTCCGGAGAGCACCAATGCTCTCTCCTCATGGAAAAGTTAATGAGCATTTCACTGTAATTCAAGTATATGACCGAAAGAGTCAGCCTTCAGGAATTGTGAAACGAACCTTGTCGTCCAGGACCGGATGCCACAAAGAGTGCAGATTCACCATGAGATGGGGTCTACTGTCTAATTAGACTTAAGCGTTGTAATGTGCGAGTGAGACAGACGAGAACCTATGTCATACAGAAACCCAGTAGAAGCCATTTGTGGCCAAGAAGATGTAGCAGTGTTAAATACGACAGACCTAAGATCGGCCATAAAGGGAAACATTTACGAAAACTATTTAATTCTGTAGTAGTGCAGGGAATCAAGCCACAGTAATTTTAATCTGCCACCCTCCACAAATTTTCATGGTGATCCGAATAAAACTTGAATATTGATCGTATCTGTAATAGTTAAAGGATTTACTGTTAAAGTGAACATAACAAGTTTTGTAACAAATACCTGAATGCTAAAATCTGAACGCTTTGGTCGATCTTAGCAATCGACAATTCATATAAAAGCGCATCATTAAAATGACAAATTTTATAAATATCAAATATGTAACTTTATTTGTTTAAAAGGTATAGTAAATTTAAATTATCACTATTTTCAGTTAAGCATCAGATCATCATTTCCTCCACACAAAACACACTGAACGATGACAGCATGACACCTTATTGAATCATTAGGTAATAGAATATTTGTTGTAAAGTTAAGTGCATAATAGTTAATTTATTTATTTATTTATCAGAAAGGATATTGGTGCAGGGCTGCTGGCCATGGCATTCAAAGCTAAGAAGGAAACTGTATTGGTTTTATGTAAAAGAATTTAACGTTTATTATGTAATGGATATTATTGATACTTTATTTAGAATGTGAAAGTGGTCAAGCTTTGACTATTTAAATATGTTAAAATGTAAAATAATGTAGAATAAGCAGTAGCCAATCAGATGGTTGGCTTCAGGAAAAGGAACTGCCCTAGTTATTTGAGTGAGGATATTCGGTGCACGGGAAATGCAACTGGGGACGGGCAGGGGAAGTGCTGGAGCAAATGCGAAAGCAGACAGTTCAGCTGGAAACACCAAAGGGTACAATTTGGATTGAGACACGAAAGCAGGCAGTCGGTCTTTAGGTAGCTGGGAAGTGAAACAACTTAGAAAATTTCATGTTGTGTGGTATTGTGGGACTTAGTCTCTGAGAGGCGAGCAGCCGCACGCCTGGTGTGAACTCTTAACTTTTCACATAGTTAATGAGGTGGAGTAATTCACGATGAGATTGTGAACGTTCAAACTATGTCAAATGTATATGCGCTCGAGTGTAATAGTAATTCTAAATATGACCACTTTCGCTATTAGTTTGCTTTCTGAATAAACATTATTCTAACCAAATTGCAACTGTGTGGCCTACATCACTTATGGGTCATTAATTTAGTTCCTGATATCATTATCACTATTATTATATGTTATGTTAACTTTGTATTTTGCAAACTTGCCATCAGCCAGACAATTTAACCAAAGGGTCACAAGTGTCTAACTTAGGGCGTGTAATGCGACACGTGTGGTTCAACCCCTAGACAAGTTTGAGCCAAGACATTTAGACAAAGAGGAACTGCATGTGAGCCTGAACATCTTTGGGGACGTTAGCTCGCAACTAGTGTCAGAGGTAATTTCACATTGCAACATCACCCACAAGGTGACAACTGACTACCATCCACAGGCTCATGGCCTCGCAGAACCCTTTAATAAGACACTGGCAGATATGCTTTCAATGTACACTGATGTTGAACGGAGAGATTAGGTTACAATACTACCCGTTGCGATATTTGCATACAATTCAGTGAAGGAATATGCTACAGGATTAACACTGTTCTTCCCACTCCACAGTTGCGAGGCTGAAATGACAATGAATACACTGTTCCCATTACAACCAACTGATACTTAGAAAGACTATGTCAAACATCTCATCACCAAGACCCAACAAGCATGTCAGCTGGCTCATATATGGACCTGGACACCCAGAAGTAAGAGAGAGAGTACTACATGGCCAAGCACTGACCAGTGAGATGCAGCCCAAGAGACTTTGCTTGAATTTTTGCGCCTTTGTAGAAAGTAGGATTATTGGAAAAAAGTTACTAAAATGCTGCTTCGAACCATATTGTATCCCTTGTCACTTGCCCAGAGGTGTCCTGTACATGAAACCCTACTAAAGTCCAGAGAAGCAGATTGACAACAGGATGTTAAAGCAATCTGAAGACTCACTTGACAGATGATCTATCTTTGATGCCCATCACAGTAAAGAGGATGTAATAACACAACCAGAATGCAAGGACCCACCAGTGCTGACATATGGTAGACTATTGTCAAGATCTAGATCCATGGTGCAGTAGTCAGCTCCACTGAGAATTCCTGTAACAGTGGGGGTCACTGTTTTTCCAGGAGACTGAACAATGGTGTGAGCTACAGGCCACACAATATGGTGTAGTGGTTAGTACCATTGTTGGAGTGCTGTGGGTTGCCAGTTCAAACCAACCATTGACAAATATTTGTTATTCAGTATTTATTGCTTCTGGAATATTTGTGTATTCTCGAATATTCATTGTCTGCTACACTCTCCGTGCAATTCAGTTCTGCTCTGGCTGTATGCTGGTGTATGTAATAAATGTGCTTTCAGTTCTATGTGTTTTACTTCAGTGGCAACCCTACCTCTAGATTTGGACTTGACTGTGGTTTCTATGTGACAATATCATACACACATCTGGCATCAAAAATTGAATCAGTAGACAATACAACATCTTTCATGTCAATAAATATGCAGAAGTTCAGCAAGAAATCAAGTTAATAAAATCAAAACACTTATCAGGAACAGATAATATACCAGATATTGCTGTAAAATAAGTACAGACATAATTTCTAAACCACTGATTTATTTTTTAAATCTGTTCGTCTCAACTGGCGACTTTCCAACTTGTTTCAAAATCGCAAAACTGAAACCACTTCACAATAAAAAAAGTCTGAAAGAGGTGTCAACTCTAGACGTGATTCTCTACTGTCTGTATTTAAAAAAATTATTGATTTAAAAAAAATAAAAGACTAGGTCCTTAAATAAATATAAAATACTAGCTTAGCAGCTACTGCTTTACTCATGTAGACCATATGACCCACAGAGATTTTTTTGTTTTTGTTTAATCAATTTTTTACATTTTTCACAAACTGCAACACCTTCTATGTTTCTCACACTAATTTATGCCGTATAAGCATGGTCTTTATTAAAGTACTTCTGGCCAAAAAGCAATTCTGACAGCTGAAGTCCATAGTTTTTGTTAGTCATGCATTTTGTGTTCTTCTGGAGTTATTTCCATAGCAACTTTCATCCACTAACAAATATTTCTTTATATCTAACCAAGACATGAAATACCAACTTTCATAAATTTATCTTTAAAGTTTTTTTAATGTAAGGAAATATTTTCTTAAAAATTTTCATCCTCTATTGCACTCCCTTACGAGCTGAATTTCCAGAAACAGTGAAATGTGTATTTTTCTATTTCTAACCCAGAAATAAAATATCAGTTGTCATAGATGTAGCTTTAAAAATCCTTTAGTAGTTCTTTAGTATTTATTGTTTTTCAAAAAAACTTTCACTCATTGTTTTACACCCCCCCCCCCCTCCCCGTAGCTGCCAAATTTCCAAAAATACTGAAAAAAACCTTTCATCCCCTATTTCACCCACGTAGAAGTGGAATTTCAAACAATCCCTTCTTAAATGATGCCTACAGTATAACATCCACACCCTCTCCAAACTTTGGCTTTCTATCATTCTAAGCTGGGCTGAGTCAGTGAATCAGTCTGACCCTATTTCACCCTCTTAGGGGTTGAGTATCCAAAAACAGTGAAACACATATTTTTTCATCTCCAACTGAGAAGCCAAACACTAATTTTCAAAGATTTAGCTTTAAAAATGCTTCCACAATGAAATATTTTCATAAGATGTTCTGTCCTCTATTTCACCCCCTTAGGGGTTGAATTTTCAAGAACAGTGACATGCATATGTTTTATTTCTTACAGAGAACCCAAACACAATTTTTTGTAGATTTAGCTTCAAAAATGCTTGCACAATGAAATATTTTCATAAGATGTTCTGTCCTCTATTTCACCCCCTTAGGGGTTGAATTTTCAAGAACAGTGACATGCATATGTTTTATTTCTTACAGAGAACCCAAACACAATTTTTTGTAGATTTAGCTTCAAAAATGCTTGCACAATGAAATATTTACATAAAAAGTTTTCATCCTCCATTTCACCCCCATAGGGGCTGAATTTCCTAAAACAGTGAAACATGTACTTTTTTTAAATTTCTGACTGAGCAGCCAAGCTTTAAAAATGCTTTCATAATAAAATATTTTCAGAAAAAAATCTCATCCCCAGTTCACCTCCTTTGAGGTTCAGTTTCCAACAACACTGAAACACACTTTTTTTTTTTATTTTTGTAACCAAGAAGCCAAATACTAGTGTTCAGAGCTGTAGCTTTAAAAATTCTTTAGTAGTTCTTTAACAATGATAAATCTTCAAAAAAGGGCTTTCACCCACTATTTCACCGCTACAGAGTTAAATTTCCAAAAATGCTGAAATGCATATTTCTTTATTTCTGACCGAGAAACCAAATACCAATTATTGTAGGTGTAGCTTCAAAATTGCCTTAACAGCGATAAAAAAAAAATAAAAAATAAAAATCTCCTATTTCACCCCCCTATTATTCGAATTTTGAAAAATCTCTTATTAAACAATATCTACAATATAAGATCCACTCATTCTCTTAATTTCAAGTTTCTATCCTTAGTACTTTGGTGTGGGCGATGATGAGTCAGTCAATCAGTCAGTCAGTCAGGACATTGCCATATAGAGATTAAGAGATTCATAAAATGATTTTAAAAAAAGCAACTCAAACGAAACAGCTATTTTTTCTATATGAAAGCTACAAGGACTAGACAAGCAGGAATATACCTTGAGCATATTGCTAGACTTATCAAAAGCCCTCAGTACAATCGTGATCAATTACTTTTATTTGACTGAGAACTGGGAAATTAGGGGAGCAACACATAACTGACTTAAATGATATCGCTCTGAAAGAAAGTAGTTTACAGATTTAATATATTGTGTGGTCAACATGGAGTTCCCCAAGGTTCCTAATCTAGTCTAATCCTATTCCTACTACAAGGTGGGCAAGAATTAAGCCCCTATTGAAAATTGTTTATAACTTTGTAAATACTTAACTAATTTTCATAAAAGAAAAGACATTTTGTTCCTTTCACTGGCAGAATTTCATTTATGTCATTGCAGATATCAGTGGCAAATCATTGCACAAAATCCAACCTGGTGTGAGTGGGCTCAGCTGGCATCCCAGTACGAAGTAGCCTAAAGCGATCTCTGGTACAAGCACAGAGATGGTGGCAAATTGTGAAAGGACCTTGTGCCTTGATAAATAGAAAGACAATAAGGAATTGGCACTTGAAGCTAACGGTCACATGTTCTGTATCAGATGGTAGGAGAAGTAGTCGACCCTCAACAGTTCACTTTAAGTCCTCAAAAATCACAAAGACAGGGATCTCACAAAGATGATTTAACCTGACACACAATCAAAATTGTTTTGTAAAAAAGAGTTGAATTTTGGTTCATGGAAAACACATTATTTCCAGGAACTATCGCCTGAAGACTGTGATCAGCGATTGGAATATGGGGAGATGATGCTTGCTTGGTGTGAAGACTGTCCGACACTTTCAGTAATATCCTGTGGTCAGATGAAACCGCATTTCATACTGGAGAGTTTGTTAACTGGAACAATTGTAATTACTGGGCAATAGTGGATGTTGAACAAAGCCAACATTGTCCAAAAGTCACATTGTGGTGGGTGGGTGGGTGCATATGTCATTCAGGACACGATGAATACAGACCAGTACCTAGTAGGTGTCTTTTAATTGAATTGTCTATTTCAGAAACCAGTCAAGCACCAAGTTTGTCCATTTTGGGAAAACACAAAAACTGTCTCCCATCATACTTCATGTTTCGGTATGTTTTTCTGAAAGTAGTATGTACTGCAAATCATTGTATCAAAGAAAAAATATTTTGGGTTATTTAATATTGTTGTCAATGGAATGAAAAAAAATTTACTTAACTGGTTTCTGCAGTAAACGAGTAGAGCAAATGTATTTTTATGATATAACTCTCCATATTTTTAGGATTTACAAATAAATTGGAAAAGGACAGAATTTTTAATGATACTGAGACTACATTACTAATACACAGATGAAATAATCATCTACTTCATCATCACAGTAAGAGCTACTCAATCCTCATAAACAAATTCCACAGCACATTCTGCCTCTGTAGTAGGCCATTGTAAAATGCTGTCATAAAATGTTTCATACCTAGCCAGGTAAGGTTTTAGGGCATTTAATCTCGCAGTTTCTGGATATTGATAGGAACCTAAAACAATAATGAAGGGATTAGGTCTCAGAACTAAACATGAATGGAGAATGGCCAAAAAATATATTATTTCAGACTGCACTATAATACTTTAGGTAAAGGTTTGAATGAAAGAAAATGGTTACACCTAACAGTAATTTTTGTACAAGTTGCCTAATATATTATACTATTTATAAACTTACTTTTCCTGAAGGGTAGGCAAAATTGGTGGATAAGTCAGGAGTAGGCTCTGTTTTCAGCACTGCGAAAGTTGACTGAATGATTCCATCAATATCTGGTTTTACAGCCACTTTTCCAGATGTATTACTGTTGTAACAAAATTATTTGTATGCGGATACCTTGAAATTCACCTTTTGGTTTTAGGAACACCTCTACCAGAAGTTTTGTCTGAGTTTGTAAGCTTTTTGTATGCATGAGGCCACCACGTTTTGAAACTTCTGTTACCTTGGAAGGAAACTTCCTGTACAGTAAAACGATTTGTTTTACTTGCTTTCAGTATAAGCTCCATGTATTGCTCTGATGTATAAATTAGATCCACTTTCTTCATGATACACTTCATAGCCCCAAAGTCTCTGTTATATGGTGAATTCGAGTGACCACAAACAGGGAAGTTGTGGGTGATACTGTCATATTGCCCTTTGTCACAGAGGTTCATCAAAAACCTAACAATAGTGTGGTTCTTGTTCTGTGCTGATGGATCATCACTAAAAAGAGTCAGTCTCTTTACTCTACTGGATATTTCTATGTTATTCAATAAAAAACTGCACACCTCATCTGGATACTTGTTACCTTCACCCTCATGATAAAGGCAGATTTTTGGACTTGTTACTTTTCAAATCATGGATACTAAAAACGTTAACCCATAACTGCCGCATATAAAAAATTTCCTGAACAAGAATATTTTGGAGTGGCAAGTTTAGCATATAATCAAAATACAAATCGGTGGTTTCTTCGTCATCCATTTTGAGAAGCTTCTTTCATACTAATATAAAACTTCTTGGCCCTCTTGTGTACAACAAGCTCTGCAGTTGCCGTATGTTTGGCATTATCATTCAAGGATTTATCTGTCAATTTTGCGTTTAGGCTTTCACACTGACTGCATACATCAACCTGTGGTCAACCAAATGAGTACCCAAAGTTTTCATGAAAATAAGAATAGTAAAAATGGTACTTGACAGTATCTTTTATGTCAGGGTTGTCATTAATGAACATCTTATGAAGTTTTGTGACATTTAAACAAGCATCCAAATACTTTTTGTGTTTCCCACCATAATGGCTCTCTTTAACTTCAAATTTTTCAATATGATCGTGGATACATACACAAATGTTGCCAGGAAGAGCATTGCCCCTCCTGCTCTTGCCCCTTATGTCTTTAGGGGTAGTATTTTGAAGTAATAATTGGCAAATTCTCCCTAATCTGTTATGTGGTATACCACGGATTTTCATAAAGACATTCTTGCAAACATGTTTCAGTACATTGCCAATCTTTACGTTATATCTGTAAGAGTGATTTCTTTTAAAACTGGCTTCAGTATGCCTACCACTTTCTTTGCCTGACCTTTTGTCTGGCTCTTGTTTTCCCCATCTATGCTTAACTTCATTAACCTCAATCAAAGTCTGAATATAGATATCCTGACAGTTTTTATTTTCAAGAGAATGAAAATATCTCCAAGTTTCATTAATGACGTCCTGGTTAATGATTAAATAACAATTTGCATTGCACTTACAAATGATACTGCTGGGCTTTTTCTTCATAGGTACTCTTCATAGGTACTCTTGCCAGAGTAAGAAACATAACCTTCTCTCCTTTCATCCTTGCATTCTGAATATGATTTTATTTGTACGAGTCATCATTTACTACTCCTCGTTTCCTTCTGTGTTGAGGTTCGTCTTCTGAACCTGCAGACATCTCATTTTCATATAGGCATACTGTTATCAGAAACATATGAACACTGGAAAACAGCACAGACTTATTCGAAAAGCTCAAGTTAACTGATCAGTGATTACAATGAAAACATCTGAATATCGACTATTGTTGATTCAGAGTGCGAGTACCAACTGACAACAAAGAAGCATAAAGTGTCCCCACAGTTTACTGCAGAAACCAGAAAAATGGAATCGTTTGACTGGTTTCTGATGTAAACGTGAAATTAAACGTCATGCAAGACAACAACAGTTGGAGATATTTAACTGATTTCTGCAATGAAATGTGCAATTACCCTCAAAGACAAATACGGTGACATTAACTCATTTTTCTGGTTTTGACACTTGACTGGTTCCTGAAATAAACCCTTCAATTGTGCCTGCCTGTAACTTGACATGTCTTCTTTATGGTAAGTAGAAATTTGTCTTTTCCTACATTGTTGAACAGTACCTTGATATGCTTGGTAATGTATCCATGTGGGACAATGACAGTGACTTAATCTTTATGCTAGATGGGGCCTCATCTCACTTATTGTTAGTGTAACCCGTCTGAGCTTAGCTTGACACCCGTTTTCCAGGACACTGGTTGGAATGTCACAGCCCCTTCGAATGGCCAGCAAGGAGTCCTGATTTAATACCCTGCAATTTCTTCCTCTGTGGGTGGGTGAAAGACAAAGCGTATTGCACAGAACCAAAAACTCTATACTTCCTGTCCTCATTATTTTTAAATCTGTAACCTACGAAAGACTTAAACTAAAGATGAAAAATAAATGTTGCAGCTTGATTCTTTTTTTAGTATCTATTACTCTTACAGATACATCAGTTACATACATAGCAGCTAACATTTTAAATAATAACATAAACTGTCTGTTTCATAGGCCTGATATTCTTCTATCTGGCTGGTCTCAACAGTATTACCCATATCCATAAAAAATAGCATTTTGCAGAAACCATTTCAAATCAAGCAGAAAGGTTTACTTAGTCAAGCACTGCTTCTATGCACTATTTCTATACAATAACAGAGTATCTATCAAAACAAAACTGCATCACCAATTATGATTGTATTTGTAAAGTGTACAGAGTAAAAAAATTTGTTTGCGAAAAATGACGCGTATAAAAATTTCAGAAAATGTGTATAGTAGTTAACGAATGGTACAATACCTTTTTTACATTTTGCAGTCCTAGATTCACAGAACCAATCAATAACTAAATTACAGTTAATAGGTGTAAGTTTCATGACAAGATACAGAGACAAGAGAGAGAGAGAGAGAGAGAGAGTCTACATTGCATAAAAGCAGTACAACCAACTCAATTTATTTATCAGTTTCTGAGAAACAATCTTCATATGAAGCAATACTTACTGAAAAAGTTCAAGTGTATCGATACACTTCAGAATCTTGTCATATGACTCTTCAACTTCTGCTTGGAAAATGGTAGATTGATCTAGGTATTTAATTGCCTGAAAATATACAAAATTTACAGCTTGTCATCATTCAGCCTTTATATCACATACATGTAATAACTAGAACAGCTACATACTTCTAAAGAGGTGCATCAGTAATAAGTACTTTCAAATCAATCATCTGCAGCACTGAGGAAATTATGATGATAAGGAAATAACTGAAGCAACAACTCATTTAGTTTTTCGATGCAGTGGTGCTGCAACCAGATTCAATTCATTTCACAATAATATTTTGTAATAATTTTGGTGGTTTCTGTAGTTTAAAACATTTACACAATCTTGAGTCAATGAGACTAAAATATAGAGCTTCAACTTCACTCTGAAATAGACCGGCAATATCCAAAATATAAAGTCATAGTTGCCAAATTACAGAATTGCAGGATGAACACAACAAGAATCCTCTCCATAACGCTTTTAAAAAAACACACCAAGTACTCCACAATCTAAAATCATGCACTTGAATTTGTTCACAATGCTGTTTTACTCAATCTTAATTCTCAGATTTTTGTTTGGTCAGAATAATTTTAAAAAGTATGTAACCCTTCACACTAATTACAAAATATTTCTGCAGTGTTTACAACATGTTTCACAAACAGCACAATGATTTTGTGTTGTGTTTCAACTGAGGATAATTTCTAGTCTCCTTAGCTAGTCAGCCTGAAAGTCAGTCTCTTTTCCCAGGAACATACAATATTTCTGCAGTGTTTACAACATGTTTCACAAACAGCACAATGATTTTGTGTTGTGTTTCAACTGAGGATAATTTCTAGTCTCCTTAGCTAGTCAGCCTGAAAGTCAGTCTCTTTTCCCATGAACAACATTACTGCCTATGATATTTCCTTTCTGATGTAACAAGTGACTTTTCAAAACTAATGTGATAGAGTTTCTGAATCTATGATATATTAAAAATAAAGGTTACAACATTTGTGCACAAAATTTAAAACAAGCCACATCATCTGCGTACTCAATCTTCTTGAAGTAAATAGCTGGTATGCCATGGACATACAAATTTAACAGAATGGGAGCCTCTCTCCATTCAGTATTTTCTATGTAGAAAAACTTCATTGTGATAAATATAGCGATTAAAAAAGTAGATAAATAGGTGTGGAGCAGAGTGTTAAATCACTGCAACATACAAGTTAAAAGAGAGATAATTTACATAAAAATATTTGGAAGCATCAGAGCAGTAACACTCAACATTCAGATTCCAAAACATAATAAATTTCTGGAAGTCAATATGTGAAAGATCGAGCAATAATTACAAAAAACACGTTAGGAATATTGCAACTTGGTCCCCGTAGTAATTTCTTTCTAAAGCATTGGGCTTACCATAAGATATAAGCATAAGTATATGAAGACATACACAATTTGTGAACAGTTACATAGTCATAAGGGCCTCTCTGATTATGATGTGACACAATCATAATTCATACATGAATTAGTCCAAATACGAAGACAAAAATCAAGAACAAAACACAGATGCACAGCTCCTGACCGGTGTTAAAAAACTGCCCTACTGTCATATGACAGTTCGTAATATTAAGAAGACAAATGAAATTAACACCTATCCATACACAATGGGATGAATAAGAATGACTAAGAATGTCAAATCAAAACGAAGACACAAATCTGTCACAAAAATAAATTACAAATCCAGTTATCAGGAAAATTCATAATGGTTGGATCCCAATGGGTATAAGGATGTCATGTAAGACTAATAGGTTACTCACTCTATGGACAAAGCACAACTACAGATGATCTGAATTTTCACAGTTGTTCCTGTATAGGAAAGTACTTCATAAAGTAGTATCTAAGGCAACAGAACTAACAAATAAAGCCAACATAAATGATCCAAATAAAAAATATAAAGCCATTTTTCATACTGTAAGAAAAACTTTACAAACTGATGTCTACATCTAGGAGGTCTGCTTAAAAAGTTCCAGAACATTTGTAATTTCACACCAATCATGTGTTGGAGCAAAATGCCGTTGACATCCATACACACACCTGTATTTAATGTTTAACTGCCAGAAGTTTCATTTTTGTATGTCTGTTAGTTATTGTTCAGTGTTGTACTGAGACGAACGCTGTGACACACAGTTTGCAAATTTCGAGATGGCAGAGTTAGCGGAGCAATGCATCTGCATTACATTTTGCATGAAACTCAAGAAAACCTTTACAGAGATACACCCAATGCTGCAGGAAGCTTGCAGTAACGACTGCTTAAGCCATACTCGGTGTTACAAATGGTTCATGCAGTTCAAAAATGGCCAGCTGAAGATGACCTTCATTCAAGACATCCTTCAACATCTACTGACGATGCTTATGTCAGGAACATCAACGAAACTGTGCATGCCAATCAAAGACTGACTGTCCGAGAGATGGCAGAAGAATGTAACACTTCACTTGGATCATGTCGTGAAATACTGACACAGCATCTTGGAATGCATCATGTCGCTGCTACGTTCGTTCCGTAGCTCATGAGTCGAGACCAGAAAGACCTTAAGAGAATCATAACTGGTGATAAGACAGTAACGATGTTGAGGCCAAGGGTCAATCTTCACAATGGGTTGAGAAACGTACTCCAAGACCAAAAAAGATTGTCCGGTCATGTCAAATTTCAAAGCCAAGGTGATAGTTTTCTTTGACTTTGAAGGATTCATTCATCATGAATTTCTGCCACAGGGAGAAACCGTTAATCAATGGTACTATCAGGACATGTTGCAACACCTGCAAAAAAATGTGAGAAGGAAATGGTCTGAAATGTGCTGAGACAATTCATGGCTCTTGTATAATGATAGTGCACTCGCACATTCGTCCCTGTTGGCGCACAACTATTACACAGAAAACGAAATCACTGTTTTGCCTCATCCTCCGTACTCTACAGATCAGGCCTCTGCAGACATTTTTTTACTTCCAAAGTTGAAGACTCCATTGAAAGGACGAAGACGTGCAACAATAGATGAGATAAAAGAAAATTCACAGACAGCACTTTGCGCGATCCAGCAAAAGGTGTACCAAGACTGCTTCCAGAAGCAGAAACAGTATTGGGAGTGGTGTATCAATTGTGGAGGAGAATATTTCAAAGGAGACCATGCACAATACGGAAACGGTAAGCACAGAAAAATTTTGTGGACAAAGTTCCAGAATTTTTAAACAGATGTCATACATCTACAACATATTCCCCAGGCCACAGTATGGTGCACAATAGAGGGTACCTCATTTCCTTTCCTGTTCCACTCACAAACAGAGCAAAGGAAAAACATCTGTCTATACACCTCTGCACGAACCCTAATTTATCTTATCTTCATAGAACTTAAGCAAAATGTGTGTTGGTGGCAACAGAATTGTTCTGTAATCAGTTTCAAATGCTGGTCCTTTAAATTGTCTCAGTAGTGTTTCATGAAAAGAACATCATCTTACCACAAGGATTCCCATTTCAGTACATGAAGCAGTTCCTTAATATTCGTGTGTTGATTGAACATACCGTTGGCATATCTAGCAATTGCTTCAAAGTATTCCTTTAATTTAGTCTGGTGGGGTACCAAACACTCAACCACTACTCAAGCATTGGTTGCATTAGTGTGTTATATGCAGGTTGCTCTAGTGTTTTATATGCAATCTCCTTTAAATGTGAACTACAATTTCCCATCTTCTCTACTGCATCTTTATATGAAAAGGATAGTTGGTACTCACCATATAGCGGAGATGCTGAGTCGCAGATAGGCACAACAAAAAGAACATACGACTGGAGTCTCAGGCAACTGTAGCCACACTATGAGCAGCAGCACCAGTTGCCTGAGACTGCAGTCATGTATGTGAGTCGTGTTTATGTGAGTGTGAGTGTGTGTGTGTGTGTGTGTGTGTGTGTGTGTGTGTGTGTGTGTGTGTGTCGTCCATTTCTGACATAGGCCTTACCGACCAAAAGCTTCATTTGTGACAGTCTTTCTGTTGTACCAACCTGCAACTCTGCATCTCCACTGTATGGTGAGTGGCAACTTTCCTTTTCATAATATTGGTACATTCCATCCTAGATTTTCCTTTGTTTGCATCTTTAAATGCTCATTCCATTTCATATTGCTATACCACATTATACCTAGATATTTAGTCGACATGAGTGTGTCAAGTAGCACAGAACTAATGCTATATTCAAACATTACAGGTTTGTTTTTCCTATTCATTTGCATAAACTTATATTTTTCTACATTTAGAGTAAGACACCTTTCATCAGACCAACCAGAAATTTTTTCTATGTCACTTTGTATCCCTCTACAGTCACGCAATGATGACACCTTCCCGCAAAACAACAGTGGCATTAGCAAACAGCCCACAGATTGGATCTCACCCTGTCCAGAGAATAAGAGCACTCCTGTCTCATTCCCCTGGTACACTCCTGATGATCCCTTGTCTCTGATGAACACTTGACACTGAGAACATACTAGGATCTATTATTTAAGAAGTCTTTGCGCCACTCACGTATCTGGGCATCGATTCTGTATGCTTGGACGTTCATTAACAATCTGCAATGGGGCACTGTGGTGTCAAACACTTTACAGAAATCTAGAAATATAGAATCTACTTGTTGTCTTTCACCCATAGTTCACTGGATACCAAGTGAGGAAAGGGCAAGCTGAGTTTCAGACAAGCAACACTTTCCAAATTCGTGCTGATTCATGGGCAGAATCTTTTTCTTTTCACGGAAATTTATTATATTCAGACTCAGAATATGTTCAGGAATTCTGCAGCAAACCAATGTTAAGGGTATTGGTCCTTAATTTTGCAGATCCATTCTTTTACCCATCTAATGAGGGTCATTTAAAACATCCTGCACACAGTGCACAAGTCACCGTTATGGTGGCACGATCAAGCTGAAATGCATGTCAGTTGTAAGCAAGATTTTAGTTGAGATTGTCATATATTTGTTTGTTAATTCATGTCTCTGTGTAGCGAGTAATTCAGATTTAAAACAGATGCTGAAACCAAGTTATGTCACCTTACACTTGTTGACCAGCATTCCTACATCAAAATTTAATCTCTAGGTTGAAACAACCCAACAGAAGTTTACAACACTATGAGAGAAGTGTGTGACAATAGTGTAGTGGATTGTAGCACAGTGTCATAGTCGTCTGCTCATTCTGTGAAGGCAAGGCAAGGAATGAGAAGAACCCAAGAAGCGGAAGGCCATTAACTACAATAGACTTCATCTTTCAGGTTATTGTTAATCAAAAGGAATGAGAAGAACCCAAGAAGTGGAAGGCCATTACCTACAATAGACTACACCTTTCAGGTTTTGTTAGTGAAATTTTGAGAGAGGATCAACAAAAACAACATGTGAGGAAATCACGTATAAGATCAGAATGTCTGTCACTTCAGTTTACAGAATCATAACTGAAACGTTAAAGATCAGAAAAGTTGCTGCCAGACGGGTTCTGCACACTCTGAGTGAGGAGAAAAAACATGCAGGACTGTATATTGCCCCATCAGTGAGAAATAATGGACAAATATGGATGGGAAATACTTCCTCACCCACCATAAAGCACTGATATGAGCCCGCCAGACTTTCATTTGTTTCCCAAACTGAAGGAACAACCCTGTGGAAAACGTTTTGATACAACTGATGGAGCTTCCAGTGAGGTGACCTGAGTAATCAGACAGCTCACCAATGAAGGTGCCCTATCCGGAATACAGTAGTTGGCGAAACATTGGGAAGCTGTTATAAGCAAGAATGAGGATTATTTGGAGGCTTGTAAAGGTATTTTGCAAAATAAATTACGTTTTTCAATTCCATCTTACCTGTACAGTGTGGAGAACTTCTGAAATGGCCCTGGTATATACAGGAGTCACTTGCACTTTTTCCTGTCTCTTAAGACTTTGTGCTGAGTGAGAGATTCGTGATAAATGCCAGATAACTTAGGGCCCAATGCTATAGAGTACACTCTGCAAAACCAAACTGGGATTGGTGATTTATTTGTTTTCAACTTTTTCAGTTGCTTCTCTATCCCAAAGATGTCTATTAATATGTCCTTCACATGAAAGTCTGTGTGATGGTCAAATGACAGTATGCTGTACAATTCTTCTGCATGAATGATTTCTTATCCGCAAAATATAAAACTCCAGTTTTCCTTTTCTATTGCCCTATCACACTGATCAATCAGTGAATGGATACAAACATTAGACACACTTACCAATTTTACCTACACCCAGAATTTTCTCAGAATACCAGCAAGATCTTTTCCTTACGTATGAGAGGGGCAGTTGTGCACACTGCACATTGATCTTTTTACAGGTGAATCAATTCTATTAACTTTTGGCTATTGTCAACAGCGTATTTTCTTTTAGCCAGAGAATACAACTGTTATTGCTTTCACATTTTCCAAATATTGTTATTAATCCACGGTGGATCTTTTCTGTCCTTGATACACTTACTGGGCACAAACTTCTCCTGAGTGCGATATACAGTCAGTATAAACTCTGCCCACAATTCCTCTATGTCCAACATATTGAAACTAAATGATGTTCATTCATTGTCTAAGTTGGATTCTAACAACTGCTTATGTACTCTTCCTACCAAAAATACTCTGTTAGCCTTCTTGACTCATGTATTAACTTTAGTAACTATTGTCACTTAGATGACATCATGATCACTAATCTATCTCTATGCTGACACTGCCGATGAGCTCAGGTCTGTCTGTAGGTACAAGACCTAAAACATTTCCATTGCTTACGGTCCATCAAACTAGCTGCTCAAGACAGTTCTCAGAAAACATGTTTAGGACTTCTTCACACAACTGCCTGTCCATAGCACCTGCAATACTTCACACAACTGCCTGTCCATAGCACCTGCAATGAATCCAATGATGTCTCAGTATAACACTGCATGATTGGAGAATTTCTGTGCTACTGGTGTAGCATGTCAGGCAAAGGTCCCGAGTTCGAGTCTCAGTCCGGCACACAGTTTTAATCTGCCTGGAAGTTTTATTCTTTGAATGTTTTTAAAACTGTCACGAAGGAATCATGTACCCAGTAAAAACATCTAATAATTAATTTGGGCTCACCTAGACCTGTTACTCACATCCAGATAACTTCATGCCAACGGCCTTGCCACAGTGGTAACACCAGTTCCCGTCAGATCACCGAAGTTAAGTGCTGTTTGGCTGAGCTAGCACTTGGATGGCTGACCATCTGGTTTGTCGAAAGCTCTTGGAAAGTGGGGTGCACTCAGCCCTTGTGAGACAAACTGAGGAGCTACTTGATTGAGAAGTAGCGGCTCCGGTCTCAGAAACTGACATACAGCCGGGAGAGCAGTGTGCTGAACACATGCCCCTCCATATCTGCATCCAGTGACACCTGTGACCTGAGGATGACATGGCAGCCGGTCAGTACCGTTGGGGCTTCATTGGCCTGTTTGAGAGGAGTTTAGTTTAGTTCAGATAACTTCACACACAGTCTCAGTTTCAACCATGACAGATACATTATTTTTGTAGACTGCAATGAACACTTCTCCTCCTGCAGCACCTTATCTGTGTTTTCAATATACGTTCCATGCCTTGCTAAATACTTCGGAGCTTTCTACTTTTTGTTTCAGCCAGCTCTAGGCTCTCAGAATAATTTGAGCATGACTACTTTCCTGGACAGTAGTAAATCAGGAACTTCATTAAATACTAAGACAACTGACAGTTAATATTTTGACAGTCAAACTGTTTTTACTTTCTATATGGTCTAATTTCCCTCTGTGTGTCAACTGCCGAATGTTCATCAGAGGACCTCAAACTACCGCCTAACCTAAAAAGAAGCCATGTGCACTCCACAAGTACTCTGCTACCTGAGTAACTGCTGCCTTTGTGTAGTGAACACCTGACCTATCAAGGTGAGGTCTACAATTCTCCATCCCATAATGCAGGTCCACAGATCTGCAGCCGAGATCGTTGCAGAATCAACGGAGCCTTTGGTTGAGACCTTCTCCTCAGTTCCAAACCAAATGACCCCCGTCAACTCTGGGTACATTGGTGTAAACTGTGCACTCGGCTTGCATCCTGCCAGTGAAGTCACCTGTATTCACCATTTCCACCAGTCATTCATACAAAGTGAGGATGGTCTCAGTGTCCAAGCGACAAATCCAGTTTGTGCTGTTGTTAGCCACAACTTGAAAACGACTGCACCCCACATCCTCGACAGCAGCATAAAGGACCTGGTCCACATTTAAGATGCATTCCCCTGTCTCCATGTACCTTCTCAGACCCACCTGTCCACTCACAGGGTAAATGGGTGAGGTCAGACTGCCAGCTCCTACATCGACTCCCAGTTTCATGCAACACAACTGTGTCACACTTTTCCGATGTAATAATGGCTTCAGCAGTTCTCAAGCATTGCATTCGATGATGCTGTGAAAGCTGCACGATATTTTAATGAGACAGCTGCTCATCATCTTCAGGTGCTCACTGACATGTTGCTGCAGTGACTCACCATGTGCTGGCTCCCTAGAAAAGTGCAGGAACCAAGGGGTGGAACTATAACATCATCGTAGACAAATTGTATGGGTTGACAATGTACAATGGGGGTTCCAAGGGGTGGAACTATAACATCATCGTAGACAAATTGTATGGGTTGACAATGTACAATGCCCCCTGCTAGAGGAACAGTCCAGGTTTTTGCATGGATGTGTGTTGGTGGACACTTTCAGTGTCCCAACTCCAATTCCCTTCCTGTGTTGACTTCCTGAATTCGTTCTTCTGTTGCCGACGATGCCTTAGTACTGCCAATGTTGGTTCCCATGCCTTGCTAAGTTGAAATTCCGTGTCTTTATTAATCATGTCATTACTTACACATACTTCGACTGCATCTGTAATGGTGGAGTCCCAGTACGTGGAGGCAGACGGAAGGATCTTCGTCTCTCCTTAGTTCACACAATGTCTGGTATCAAGACAGTGTTCAGGAACAGCAGACTTTTTTGGCTGGCCATTCCTAGTGTGATGTATATGTTCAGTATATCTATCTTTAACAGTGTGACATGTCTGGCCAATGTAGAATATCCCGCACTGGCTCAGAATTTTATACATCCATCTTCTCCTTATAACCAGGTTGTTTTTCACAGAACCTAGCAACATTTTTACTTGCATTATTAGAAAAAAAAGACACATTTTATTTGATGTTTCTTGAACAGCCTGTTGATCTTAATTACCATGCAAAACATCTGGCTTCCCTCTTTGAGTCCTTTGGTACAAAAATGCGAGCATAATTTTTGAAACTCAGAAGATTTTACACAGTGACTGAAGAGTTTGTGTCTCGAACCAGCTGAAGTATTTGTGAGTTTCAGTGTGGTCTCTTTCTTCACATGAGTATGTCTGGTGGATTCACTACAACTTTTAGAAGCTAATCTGGAGGGTAAAATCTTACATTTATTCAAACATGTGCTTATCTTGACTTACTTTTCATTTAATGAATAATATTTTCAGTAATCAGATGGGATTTCTATAGGTGGCCCTTTGTCTCCCAAAGTAGCATATCTTTTTACGGAATACTTCAAAGAAAAAGCACTTCAGTCAGTGGTTTTGAAACCTAAATGTTTCTGGAGCAAAGTGGATCACGCATTTGTAGTATGGATACATGGGGCAGCAACACTTCCTGCTTTTCTGGAACACCATAAATCCTTCCATCCAAGCATCTGCTTCAACATGGAAGTGAAGAAAATGGGGATCTCATATTCTTAGATGTCTTGGTCCGCAGAAAAGAAACCGGTTCGTTGGATCCCAATGTGTTTCATAAACCTGCTTACACTGACCTATATCTACTCGTACAGACTATGAGCTATGAGCTGCTGTCATCTGTCCCAATGCAGTAGTGTATTACGGACTCTTGTTCATGCAGCTAGAGTTATCTCATATCCAGAGAGCTTGTTAGCAGAGCTATGTGTTTGTACAAAATGGATACTCCAACAAACAGATTCAAAATGCATTTCAACCTGCATACAATAAACCTCAAGAACAGCCAGAAGAAATGGAGAACTCCACGAGGATGGTTTTTTGAGCCTCTGTTGATTGCATGTCCTTTAAGATCAGAGCGGGGTGTTAAAGCAACATCAAATAAAATATGCCTTCTGCCCTCCAGGGTGAGTGGAAATGATGCTAGGTCCTGTTAAAAACAATGTAGGTCCAAGGGAACAAAGGATATATAAAATCCTATGCCAGTGTCAGAAATCATACATTGGTCAGATGTGTCACATTATTAGAGACAGATCCACTAAACATAGACATCACACCAGACTGGTTCAGCCAGAAAAGTCTGCTGTTGCTGAACACTGTCTTGAAACGAGACTAGCATGAACTATGAAGAGACAAAGATCCTTTCATCTGTCACCATACACTGGAACTCCATCATTAAAGAAGCAGTCACAATACGTATAAGTAACGACCTGATTAACAGAGACACAGGATTTCAACTTAGCAAGGCATGGGAACCTGTACTAGACGTACTAATGCACTGTCAGCCACAGACAAATGAATCAAACAAGCCAACACAGACAGGGAATCAGAGTCCAGACACTTAAAGTGGGCACCTACAAACTGCCCATACATGTGCTGGGCTGCATCTTGGGCTGGTGCTTTTCCCACATCGCACATGTAATGACCTGGCCCATTTCCCTAGCAGGGGGCATTGGATGTCACCAACATCTATGATTTGTCTACAATGATGTTACAGTCCCACCCCTTGCCACCTACACTTTTCTAGCAAACACATATATTGGTGAGCCACTGCAGAAAAACATCAGTAAGCATCTGAAGACAACAAGCAGCTGTCTTGTTGAAACGTTGTGCAGCTTTCACAACATTATTCAATGTGATGCCCCTGAATCACTGAAGCAAAAAACATCAGAATCTCTCCAATGTAATTGTCAACAAATAATAGACGTTGAACACATTTGCCTTATACTTAACAAACCTTTTTTGGTATAGCAAGCAGTGTTTCAGTTTTTCCACTTTCTGCCAACAATCTTTCCCTACAGAGTGTATAAGATTTGAGAAATCAGTTTGTCTAACACCTGCACCTTTGAAGGAGGTTCTCCTAATTATTAAGAATATGGGAAATTCCCTGTTATCTGGCTTTGATGGTTTACCTAGATATGTAATAAAACAGGTTGATGATTAAATAATGCAACCACTTTGTTACATAATCAGCTGTTCCATGAGCAGGGGCCTTTTTCCTCAGCCACTCAAAACCTTCAATATATTTCCTTCACACAATAACCGGGACAAGCACGAAGTCAAAAACTATCAACTGATTTCTCTCCTCCCACGTGACTCTACAATAATACAAAAAATTGTATATTCTCAAGTAATGTCCTTTGTTGAAAGAAATTTACTACTAAAAGGACAGCAGTTTGGTTTTTGAAAAAGTAAACACATCAATGAGGCTCTCTTTTCATTTACTGGCTGTTGGTTCATGCACTTAATAAAAATTGCTATGCTTCTGAACTTTTTATTGTTTTAAAAAGGCACCAATCTAGTCAATCGCATTCTGCTCCTATGCAAAAACTAGATGCTTATGGTACAAAAGGAGTCTGTAATCAGTGGTTTTCAGTCATATCTATCAGAGGGCAGCAGGTTCAAATACCAACACAATATTTACCTCTTGAAAAGGTTAGCTTATTTAGAAATTAAACACATCAACAACAACAAAAATCTATTGCTCTGTAGTGGCATGCGCACAGTTTTGAAACTTCCTGGCAGATCAAGAATGTGTACCCACTACGGGCACCACTATTGACCTGCCCTCAAGTTTCACTTCTGCCCATATCTCTCTCAAACTTCCCAAACTTCAAAGAAGCTATGATGCATACCTCGCTGTACTAGCACTCCTGGATGAAAGGAGTTTTAATCTGCCAGGAAGTTTCAAAACATTTTCAACTCTTAAAATTTGACACTTAACTTACAGTCTCCCCTATTACTATACAAATGGGCCTCTGAATGTAAGATAAGTTTTAATTGTACTTGTGCTGTAAGGCTGAACAGTATTAAAAGTAACAGGACACAAATAATGTGATTAGCTTCTGGTACGTCCACAACTGTCTTAATCTATTTGAAAATACAAAACCTACCTCTTGAATAAGCAGATTACATATTTCCTTTATAAGTACAGTAATTTTTGAATTGTTGCAGTAATATCGGCTGTTTGCCCACACGAGGCACACTGTATGCATAAGTGGCCACAAAATAGGTTGACATTCACAAAAGATGGTATTTTCTAACTGATCAAAATATTTTTGCAGTGGCTTCAAGTATATGACTATGTCACGTGCTTCTGCAACAGCTGGAAAAGAATATTGCTGTATAAAATACATTATGTTGAAAGTTTATCTTATGTATAAAATTTTGCATTTTGAATAAGTATGTTACTAATTTTATTTATCTAAGCTTGACCATTTTTTTAAATATTTTGATATATAAATATTAAACATAATATTCTTCAAATACAAGATAGAATGGGAAAGGTGTATAAAAGACATTCTGGAAAGTAGCATTATACAACAGGATGGTATCTCCTTAAAGGTTTCTGGGATGGACTTGTCACAGAATCTATAGCAATATCTGTCCAGACTACTTCTGCACGTGTTCAGGCACATCAAAGGTCATAGCAAACAAATTATTAGTACTTATATGAATCTGAACAACAAACATTTATTAACATGTACATGTTGAAGATGAGTAAGAACTTGTGACTTATGAACCTCTGACAAGCAAAGAATATCACACTGTTATTCTCTTGGAGCTTCACTATACAAAACAACTACTGAAGCTGAAAAATAAGCACCTCTGTTGACTGGACCATGAACTCATTCTCAGCTACAAAACACAGTAGGCGACTAGTCCAGTAGCACATACTGATGAATTCACTGGGTGGTGGAACTGTTTTGCCATATACAAGCTCCGCTAATGATTAGTCAAAGACTGTTTTGCAAGTACTGCAAAGGTCAAGTATGATCTTAGGTAATGCCATTGTCCAGCTTGTGGTGTGACACATGAATGCAGCCTTTACAGAATGCTACCTTAGTAAGACAATGCGATTGTTTGCCAGACGGCAACTGGTTGATGCAGGTCATGCTCGGGGCCTGAAGATAACACATTTTGGTGTCGAAACTGGTGGCATGTTCTGAATAAACAAAATTGGATTACAATAAGGCTGTTGGTTTTAATCATCATTATTCAATTACCTCATGTCCAGCTGCTGACCCACTGTCTTCAATGGATTATCATAGGCTTGTCCTGCAATTAGATGCAACTGCCACTGCCATCTGAGTACGTGCAAGGTGAGGAGCATCTGTGTGCCTGCTTCCTAAATTTCTGTCGATAACAACAGATTCCCAAATTTTCACTGACACTAACACGTTATAGGCGACTGCTCTGTGCCATTTACAGCCCATGAGTTCCTTCTGGAATGAGCATGTGATTCTCTCCAGTAACATTCTCTATCCTTGCTGTAACTGTGTTGAGCCAGCAGTTACTCATTTGGCTAGTGAGTGTGTCTGAGAGGCAATCATAATCTGCTCATGTCACTGGCAACAAGGCACTGCTGCACAATGCCACTATGGTACTGACTGATTGCTACTGCTGGACCTGGATTTCATGGCTTCAGAAAAAAGAGTGACACATGTAAACGCTTATGGAAAAGGATTATATACATTAAATATGATGTTAAAAAATAAAATATGACTATCAATAAGTTTATTTAGAAAATTCTTGTTGGTTTTTTTATATACCATGAAATAAAAAATTCACTTCTGAATAAATTGTGAGTATAGTAATTGCTCTTTGCAATGTTTGAAACTATCACTTATGACAACATTATGAAAAGGACAGACTGCTACTCACCATGTAGCAGAGATCCTGAGTTGCAGGTAGGTAGAACAAAAAGACTGGCAAACAAGTAAGCAATCAGCGAAAAAGTCCTTCATCAGAATTAGACAACATACACACAAACATGACCAAAGTCTCTGGGTGCTGAAGCCAGATGTGTGTATGTTGTATAATTCCAATGGAGACCTTTTATGGCTGAAAGCTTACTTGTTTGAAAGTCTTTTTGTTGTGCTTATGTGGAACTCAGCATGTCTGTCTTATGGTGAACAGCAATCTATCCTTTTCATAATATTGTCATTATTCCATCCTGGATTTTCCATTGTGTGAAACTATCACCTATTTTTGAAATAGCTGTATGTGTCACGGCGATAGACACACAAACATACACACAAAATTCTAGCTTTCGCAACCAACGGTTGCTTCGTCAGGAAAGAGGGAAGGAGAGGGAAAGACGAAAGGATGTGGGTTTTAAGGGAGAGGGTCACACACACACACACACACACACACACACACACACACACACACACACACACACATATACAGGCATAAGCAGACATATTCAAAGGCAAACAGTTTGGGCAGAGACGTCAGTCGAGGCGGAAGTGCAGAGGCAAAGATGTTGTTGAATGACAGGTGAGGTATGAGTGGCGGCAACTTGAAATTAGCGGAGATTGAGGCCTGGTGGATAATGGGAAGAGAGGATATATTGAAGAGCAAGTTCCCATCTCCGGAGTTTGGATAGGTTGGTGTTAGTGGGAAGTATCCAGATAACCCGGACAGTGTAACACTGTGCCAAGATGTGCTGGACGTGCACCAAGGCATGTTTAGCAACAGGGTGATCCTCATTACCAACAAACACTGTCTGGCTGTGTCCATTCATGCGGATGGACAGTTTGTTGCTGGTCATTCCCACATAGAAAGCTTCACAGTGTAGGCAGGTCAGTTGGTAAATCACGTGGGTGCTTTCACACGTGTCTCTGCCTTTGATCGTGTACACCTTCCGGGTTACAGGACTGGAGTAGATGGTGGTGGGAGGGTGCATGGAACAGGTTTTACACAGGGGGCGGTTACAAGGGTAGGAGCCAGAGGGTAGGGAAGGTGGTTTGGGGATTTCATAGGGATGAACTAAGAGGTTACGAAGGTTAGATGGACGGTGGAAAGACACTCTTGGTGGAGTGGGGAGGATTTCATGAAGGATGGATCTCATTTCAGGGCAGGATTTGAGGAAGTCGTATCCCTGCTGGAGAGCCACATTCAGAGTCTGATCCAGTCCCGGAAAGTATCCTGTCACAAGTGGAGCACTTTTGTGGTTCTTCTGTGGGAGGTTCTGGGTTTGAGAGGATGAGGAAGTGGCTCTGGTTATTTGCTCCTGTACCAGGTCGGGAGGGTAGTTGCGGGATGCAAAAGCTGTTGTCAGGTTGTTGGTGTAATGCTTCAGGGATTCCGGACAGGAGCAGATTCGTTTGCCACGAAGACCTAGGCTGTAGGGAAGGGACCGTTTGATGTGGAATGGGTGGCAGCTGTCATAATGGAGGTACTGTTGCTTTTTGGTGGGTTTGATGTGGACGGACATGTGAAGCTGGCCATTGGACAGGTGGAGGTCAACGTCAAGGAAAGTGGCATGGGATTTGGAGTAGGACCAGGTGAATCTGATGGAACCAAAGGAGTTGAGGTTGGAGAGGAAATTCTGGAGTTCTTCTTCACTGTGAGTCCAGATAATGAAGATGTCATCAATAAATCTGTACCAAACTTTGGGTTGGCAGGCCTGGGTAACCAAGAAGGCTTCCTCTAAGCGACCCATGAATAGGTTGGCGTACGAGGGGGCCATCCTGGTACCCATGGCTGTTCCCTTTAATTGTTGGTATGTCTGGCCTTCAAAAGTGAAGAAGTTGTGGGTCAGGATGAAGCTGCCTAAGGTAATGAGGAACGAGGTTTTAGGTAGGGTGGCAGGTGATCAGCGTGAAAGGAAGTGCTCCATCGCAGCGAGGCCCTGGACGTGCGGGATATTTGTGTATAAGGAAGTGGCATCAATGGTTACAAGGATGGTTTCCGGGGGTAACAGATTGGGTAAGGATTCCAGGCGTTCGAGAAAGTGGTTGGTGTCTTTGATGAAGGATGGGAAGTGTTGGTCTACATAGGCAGAGATACGTTCTGTGGGGGCTTGGTAACCAGCTACAATGGGGCGGCCGGGATGATTGGGTTTGTGAATTTTAGGAAGAAGGTATAAGGTAGGGGTGCGGGGTGTCGGTGGGGTCAGGAGGTTGATGGAGTCAGCTGAAAGGTTATGTAGGGGGCCTAAGGTTCTGAGGATTCCTTGAAGCTCCGCCTGGACATCAGGAATGGGATTACCTTGGCAAACTCTGTATGTGGTGTTGTCTGAAAGCTGACACAGTCCCTCAGCCACATACACCCGACGATCAAGTACCACGGTCGTGGAACCCTTGTCCGCCGGAAGAATGACGATGGATTGGTCAGCGTTCAGATCACGGATAGCCTGGGCTTCAGCAGTGGTGATGTTGGGAGTAGAATTAAGGTTTTTTAAGAAGGATTGAGAGGGAAGGCTGGAGGTGAGAAACTCATGGGAGGTTTGGAGAGGGTGATTTTGAGGAAGAGGAGGTGGGTCCCACTGTGACGGAGGACGGAACTGTTCCAGGCAGGGTTCAATTTGCATAGTGTCTTGGGGAGTTGGATCATTAGGAGTAGGATTAGGATCATTTTTCTTTGTGGCAAAGTGATATTTCCAGCAGAGAGTACGAGTGTACGACAGTAAATCTTTGACGAGGGCTGTTTGGTTGAATCTGGGAGTGGGGCTGAAGGTGAGGCCTTTGGATAGGACAGAGGTTTCGGATTGGGAGAGAGGTTTGGAGGAAAGGTTAACTACTGAATTAGGGTGTTGTGGTTCCAGATTGTGTTGATTGGAATTTTGAGGTTTTGGAGGGAGTGGAGCTGGAAGTGGGAGATTGAGTAGATGGGAGAGACTGGATTTGTGTGCAATGAGAGGAGGTTGAGGTTTGCTGAAAAGGTTGTGAAGGGTGAGTGAGTTGCCTTTCCGGAGGTGGGAAACCAGGAGATTGGATAGTTTTTTGAGGTGAAGGGTGGCATGCTGTTCTAATTTGCGGTTGGCCTGTAGGAGGATGCTCTGAACAGCCGGTGTGGATGTGGGAGAGGAAAGATTGAGGACTTTTATTAAGGATAGGAGTTGACGGGTGTGTTCATTGGCTGAGTTGATGTGTAGGTGAAGGATTAGGTGGGTGAGGGCAATGGATTGTTCAGTTTGGAACTGGTTTAGGGACTGATGGAAAGAAGGGTTGCAGCCAGAGATGGGAACTTTAAGTGTGAGGCCTTTGGGGGTAATGCCAAATGTCAGACAAGCCCGAGAAAATAAAATATGCAAGCGTAATCTGGATAGGGTGAAGGCATGTTTGCGGAGGGAATGTAAATAAAACTTAATGGGGTTGTTGTGGGGGTGTTGTGAGGGTGACATGGTATTAGAAGGTGGGAATGACCAGCAACAAACTGTCCATTCGCATGAATGGACACAGGCAGACAGTGTTTGTTGGTAATGAGGATCACCCTGTGGCTAAACATGCCTTGGTGCACGGCCAGCACATCTTGGCACAGTGTTACACCGTCTGGGTTATCTGGATACTTCCCACTAACACCAACCTATCCGAACTCCGGAGATGGGAACTTGCTCTTCAATATATCCTCTCTTCCCGTTATCCACCAGGCCACAATCTCCGGTAATTTCAAGTTGCCGCAACTCATACCTCACCTGTTATTCAACAACATCTTTGCCCCTGGACTTCCGCCTCGACTGACATCCCTGTCCAAACTCTTTGCCTTTGAATATGTCTGCTTATGTCTGTATATGTGTGTGTGTGTGTGTGTGTGTGTGTGTGTGTGTGTGTGTGTGTGTGTGTGTGTGTGCGCGTGAGTGTATACCCGTCCTTTTTTCCCCCTAAGGTAAGTCTATCCGCTCCTGGGATTGGAATGACTCCTTACCCTCTCCCTTAAAACCCACATCCTTTCGTCTTTCCCTCTCCTTCCCTCTTTCCTGATGAGGCAACAGCTTGTTGTGAAAGCTTGAATTTTGTGTGTATCTTTGTGTTTGTTTGTGTGTCTGTCGACCTGCCAGCACTTTCATTTGGTAAGTCACATCATCTTTGTTTTATATATATGTATGTGTGGATGGATATGTGCGTGTGTGCGAGTGTATACCTGTCCTTTTTTCCCCCTAAGGTAAGTCTTTCCGCTCCCGGGATTGGAATGACTCCTTACCCTCTCCTTTAAAACCCACTTCCTTTCGTCTTCCCCTCTCCTTCCCTCTTTCCTGATGAGGCAACAATTTGTTGCGAAAGCTTGAATTTTGTGTGTATGTTTGTGTTTGTTTGTGTGTCTATCGACCTGCCAGCGTTTTTGTTCGGTAAGTCACCTCATCTTTGTATTTATATATAATTTTTCCCACGTGGAATGTTTCCTTCCATTATATTGATATCATTAATTTGAATCCAACAATTACGTTTGTTATTGTCACTGTTGCATTTCGAAATCTTTTCTGTCGTCTTATTTTCCTCTTTCTGTTTTTGCCAGTAGTTTCACTTTGGTTTCACTTTGAATTCACCTTCTCCTTTTTACCGTAATCTGCTATACTATTTTATCCCGCCTATATATATACTCAATAATACGTAACCCACTTCCAAACCATAACCAAAAAAATTTCTTGCCGCTTTCAGCACTACCGCCGCTATAATATCCACCGTTTTCTAGTTCACAAACAGCTCCTTTCACCTTTTAAACAACCATTTCGGCCAGTTCTAATAACTTTCGCTTTATTTCCATCTCCGTTTTTCCCACACCACTGATCATTTTTAGCCGCTTCCCACAGGTTTTAACGCGATTATTTCTTCGTCAGACAATTGTTAGTCTCATTTTCATAATCTGCCACCACAATACCACTCCTTTTAATATACTACACGCAGTTTTTTCGAAATTTTCCCGAATTTCTGCGTCCTTTAACGTGTTTTGGCGGCAACAACCACCTAACCTTTTTGCACATCGTTATCTACCAACCCAAGTCCAACATAGCCCAGCTGTAACCAACACCTTTTCGCCTTTTTTCATTCCAGATCTCCTGTTTCTTTCCGGTTCACCTTTATCTCTCCCCATATATTTTTATTTTCATTTTCATTTCACCTCATGTTAACACTTTCCACCTTCTAATACCATGTCACCCTCACAACACCCCCACAATGACCCCATTAAGTTTTATTTACATTCCCTCCGCAAACATGCCTTCGCCCTAGCCAGATTACACTCCCATATTCTATTTTCTCAGGCTTGTCTGACATTTGGCATCACCCCCAAAGGCCTTACACTTAAAGTTCCCATCTCTGGCTGCAACCCTTCCTTCCATCAGTCCCTATACCAGTTCCAAACTGAACAATCCATTGCCCTCACCCACCTAATCCTTCACCTACACATCAACTCAGCCAATGAACACACCCGTCAACTCCTATCCTTAATAAAAGTCCTTAATCTTTCCTCTCCCACATCCACACCGGCTGTCCAGAGCATCCTCCTACAGGCCAACCGTAAATTAGAACAGCATGCCACCCTCCACCTCAAAAAACTATCCAATCTCCTGGTTTCCCACCTCCGGAAAGGCAACTCACTCACCCTTCACAACCTTTCCAGCAAACCTCAACCTCCTCTCATTGCACACAAACCCAGTCTCTCCCATCTACTCAATCTCCCACTTCCAGCTCCACTCCCTCCAAAACCTCAAAATTCCGATCAACACAATCTGGAACCACAACACCCTAATTCAGTAGTTAACCTTTCCTCCAAACCTCTCTCCCAATCCGAAACCTCTGTCCTATCCAAAGGCCTCACCTTCAGCCCCACTCCCAGATTCAACCAAACAGCCCTCGTCAAAGATTTACTGTCCTACACTCGTACTCTCTGCTGGAAGTATCACTTTGCCACGAAGAAAAATGATCCTAATCCTACTCCTAATGATCCGACTCCTCAAGACACCATCCAAATTGAACCCTGCCTGGAACAGTTCCGTCCTCCGTCACAGCGGGACCCACCTCCTCTTCCTCAAAATCACCCTCTCCAAACCTTCCAAGAATATCTGACTTCCAGCCTTGCATCTCAATCCTTCTTAAAAAACCTTAATCCTACACCCAACATCACCACTGCTGAAGCCCAGGCTATCCGTGATCTGAAGGCTGACCGATCCATCATCATTCTTCCGGCAGACAAGGGTTCCACGACCGTGGTACTTGATCGTCGGGAGTATGTGGCTGAGGGACTGCGTCAGCTTTCAGACAACACCACATACAAAGTTTGCCAAGGTAACCCCATTCCCGATGTCCAGGCGGAGCTTCAAGGAATCCTCAGAACCTTAGGCCCCCTGCAAAACCTTTCACCTGACTCCATCAACCTCCTGACCCCACCGACACCCCGCACCCCTACCTTCTACCTTCTTCCTAAAATCCACAAACCCAATCATCCCGGCCGCCCCATTGTAGCTGGTTACCAAGCCCCCACAGAACGTATCTCTGCCTACGTAGATCAACACCTTCAACCCATTACATGCAGTCTCCCATCCTTCATCAAGGACACCAACCACTTCCTTGAACGCCTGGAATCCTTACCCAATCTGTTACCCCCGGAAACCATCCTTGTAACCATTGATGCCACGTCCTTATACACAAATATTCCGCACGTCCAGGGCCTCGCTGCGATGGAGCATTTCCTTTCACGCCGATCACCTGCCACCCTACCTAAAACCTCTTTCCTCATCACCTTAGCCAGCTTCATCCTGACCCACAACTTCTTCACTTTTGAAGGCCAGACATACCAACAATTAAAGGGAACAGCCATGGGTACCAGGATGGCCCCCTCGTACGCCAACCTATTCATGGGTCGCTTAGAGGAAGCCTTCTTGGTTACCCAAGTCTGCCAACCCAAAGTTTGGTACAGATTTATTGATGACATCTTCATGATCTGGACTCACAGTGAAGAAGAACTCCAGAATTTCCTCTCCAACCTCAACTCCTTTGGTTCCATCAGTTTCACCTGGTCCTACTCCAAATCCCATGCCACTTTCCTTGACGTTGACCTCCACCTGTCCAATGGCCAACTTCACACGTCTGTCCACATCAAACCCACCAACAAGCAACAGTACCTCCATTATGACAGCTGCCACCCATTCCACATCAAACGGTCCCTTCCCTACAGCCTAGGTCTTCGTGGCAAACGAATCTGCTCCAGTCCGGAATCCCTGAATCATTACACCAACAACCTGAAAACAGCTTTCGCATCCCGCAACTACCCTCCCGACCTGGTACAGAAGCAAATAACCAGAGCCACTTCCTCGTCCCCTCAAACCCAGAATCCCCCACAGAAGAACCACAAAAGTGCCCCACTTGTGACAGGATACTTTCCGGGACTGGACCAGACTCTGAATGTGGCTCTCCAGCAGGGATACGACTTCCTCAAATCCTGCCCTGAAATGAGATCCATCCTTCATGAAATCCTCCCCACTCCGCCAAGAGTGTCTTTCCGCCGTCCACCTAGCCTTCGTAACCTGTTAGTTCATCCCTATGAAATCCCCAAACCACCTTCCCTACCCTCTGGCTCCTATCCTTGTAACCGCCCCCGATGCAAAACCTGTCCCATGCACCCTCCCACCACTACCAACTCCAGTCCTGTAACCCGGAAGGTGTACACGATCAAAGGCAGAGCCACGTGTGAAAGCACCCACGTGATTTACCAACTGACCTGTCTACACTGTGACGCATTCTATGTGGGAATGACCAGCAACAAACTGTCCATTCGCATGAATAGACACAGGCAGACAGTGTTTGTTGGTAATGAGGATCACCCTGTGGCTAAACATGCCTTGGTGCACGGCCAGCACATCTTGGCACAGTGTTACACCGTCCGGGTTATCTGGATACTTCCCACCAACACCAACCTATCCGAACTCCGGAGATGGGAACTTGCCCTTCAGTATATCCTCTCTTCTCGTCATCCGCCAGGCCTCAATCTCCGCTAATTTCAAGTTGCCGCCACTCATACCTCACCTGTCTTTCAACAACTTCTTTGCCTCTACACTTCTGCCTCGACTGACATCTCTGCCCAAACTCTTTGTCTTTAAATATGTCTGCTTGTGTCTGTATGTGTGGATGGATATGTGCGTGTGTGCGAGTGTATACCTGTCCTTTTTTCCCCCTAAGGTAAGTCTTTCCGCTCCCGGGATTGGAATGACTCCTTACCCTCTCCTTTAAAACCCACTTCCTTTCGTCTTCCCCTCTCCTTCCCTCTTTCCTGATGAGGCAACAATTTGTTGCGAAAGCTTGAATTTTGTGTGTATGTTTGTGTGTCTATCGACCTGCCAGCGTTTTTGTTCGGTAAGTCACCTCATCTTTGTATATATATATATATATATATATATATATATATATATATATATATATATATATATATATATATATAAAAAAAAACAAAGATGATGTGACTTACCATACGAAAGCACTGGCAGGTCAATAGAAACACAAACAGACACATACATACACACAAAATTCAAGCTTTCGCAACAAACTGTTGCCTCATCAGGAAAGAGGGAAGGAGAGGGAAAGACGAAAGGAAGTGGGTTTTAATGGAGAGGGTAAGGAGTCATTCCAATCCCGGGAGCGGAAAGACTTACCTTAGGGGGAAAAAAGGACGGGTATACACTCGCACATACACACATATCCATCCACACATATACAGACACAAGCAGACATATTTAAAGACAAAGAGTTTGGGCAGAGATGTCAGTCGAGGCAGAAGTGCAGAGGCAAAGATGTTGTTGAATGACAGGTGAGGTATGAGTGGCGGCAACTTGAAATTAGCGGAGATTGAGGCCTGGTGGATAATGGGAAGAAAGGATATATTGAAGAGCAAGTTCCCATCTCCGGAGTTCGGATAGGTTGTTGTTAGTGGGAAGTATCCAGATAACCCGGACAGTGTAACACTGTGCCAAGATGTGCTGGCCGTGCACCAAGGCATGTTTAGCAACAGGGTGATCCTCATTACCAACAAACACTGTCTGCCTGTGTCCATTCCTGCGAATGGACAGTTTGTTGTTGGTCATTCCCACATAGAATGCGTCACAGTGTAGGCAAGTCAGTTGGTAGATCACGTGGGTGCTTTCACACGTGGCTCTGCGTTTGATCGTGTACATCTTCCGGGTTACAGGACTGGAGTAGATGGTGGTGGGAGGGTGCATGGGACAGGTTTTACACCGGGGGCGGTTACAAGGGTAGGAGCCAGAGGGTAGGGAAGGTGGTTTGGGGATTTCATAGGGATGAAGTAAGAGGTTACGAAGGTTAGGTGGACGGCGGAAAGACACTCTTGGTGGAGTGGGGAGGATTTCATGAAGGATGGATCTCATTTCAGGGCAGGATTTGAGGAAGTCGTATCCCTGCTGGAGAGCCACATTCAGAATCTGATCCAGTCCCGGAAAGTATCCTGTCACAAGTGGGGCACTTTTGTGGTTCTTCTGTGGGAGGTTCTGGGTTTGAGAGGATGAGGAAGTGGCTCTGGTTATTTGCTCCTGTACCAGGTCGGGAGGGTAGTTGCGGGATGCAAAAGCTGTTGTCAGGTTGTTGGTGTAATGCTTCAGGGATTCCGGACTGGAGCAGATTCGTTTGCCACGAAGACCTAGGCTGTAGAGAAGGGACCGTTTAATGTGGAATGGGTGGCAGCTGTCGTAATGGAGGTACTGTTGCTTGTTGGTGGGTTTGATGTGGATGGACGTGTGAAGCTGGCCATTGGACAGGTGGAGGTCAACATCAAGGAAAGTGGCATGGGATTTGGAGTAGGACCAGGTGAATCTGATGGAACTGAAGGAGTTGAGGTAACTATATATATATAAAGAGCCAAAAAGTACAGTGAAAGCAATAACACCTGTCCAAATAAAATAAAAGCTTTTTTTTTTTTTTTTTTTTGCTACTGCATACCATTTGTTTAAGGTATTCCAAATTAGTTAACATATCCTGTCAATCTTCACTGGATCACACGGTGCATTTTCAAGTTTTCCATTTTTCTAAAGTTTTTGTTAAAGATAGTTTTGTACCTGGAAAAGGTCTTCACATCACAGGAGCATATGCAGGTGGTGAGGTCACTGCAGGACAGTTTTAGTTCACTGTCTTCAAATGTGGTGGCATTGTCAGAAAGACTATCAATAATTTTGCACATTATAGAATATCCAGGATTCTGCTGGAAAACACTTTGCACTTTATCATTCACTTTCTCAGCCACATGACCACGAGCTTGCCCAACTCACTCTGGATGTGTCACACAATATCGAGGGCATCACACAGTTCAGAACCAGCACCTTCCAGTCATATGAAGGCTTTTGATACCACTGAAAAGTTGGTATTGACGTATGCTGGGTTTCCAGATGAGGTTTCTGTAAATACCTCTTTCAGAATTTTGATAGCATTTGATTCATAGCTATCAAGCTCACAAATTGGTGCAGTAATACTCAGCAGCACCGAACCAAGAACTCCATAGTGTAAGAACAGGCTAAGGGGGAAGGAAAGTGATGGTGCTTGTTCTTTGAATTTTTGCACCTGTAGCAGAGCTTTCACATAGGTTTTCTTGCCACAGCTCTGTGTAATGCATATGCAAGGTAACTGACATACACCGTAGTGGGGCAGAATATCTGAAGCCCTTGTCTGCTTTAGCCATGTATCAAACACCATCTGTTACTAGCAGTAATATGTATGTTATTTCTGTTCACACCATCCAGCCACAGTAGCTTCACAGAATTGTAAAACAAAATGGCAATTGTCAAGCTGTTTACCCTGTCGAGAGCGTCACATGTTAAGAGGAACATTTCTCCAGGCTCGTCAAATTTAAGAAAACAACAACATCATTTGCAACATAACACACGCCCACATTGTTAATTTCATCTATGGTCACACAGCTTTTGGTCAGCAGCATTAATTTATATTTCGTTGCACACCTCCATGCAGCACATGAATAAATAGTTCTTTCTCAATGTAGATTCATCTGGAACTGAATTTGTTGTGTGCTTCACCAAGAATTGTCTGAAGCATGGCTTCTTCATCTTCTAAAATGGCATGTTGCAAGATACTATCATCCCACATAAGTCCTTGAAGAAAGATTGCATGGTTGAAGCTGGACCTTTCTGTTCAAAATTATAGTGTTTGTATGCTGTCATTTTCAGCACTTCTCTTTACACAGCTGCTCTGATTGGCAGTATTACGGTGTTGTTGCATATGAAAGCACTTTCCTGTACTAAAATTAACTTCATACAGTCCACAAAATAATGCTTCCCCAAACTATAGTCCTGACTGACAAAGCTCTGCAGCAATTGTTGTGCTTATTTGTGGCAATATCATCTGAAAGATTGCCATGCGAGCAACATAGTCATGATTTTATTCTAGTGTCCTCAAATACATGACAAATTCATGCTTTTTTGGGAAAAGTTGGCTAAAATATAGCATATTGTGGCAAACGTTGGCCAAAATATGAATTATTACTGAAAAAGGTGTGAACATGACTTTACACACACAATAAAAATACATTTATCTACACTACTTTATCTGGATTCATGCATAAATTGTTGTAAAATTCACCCTAAAGTTCAGGGAAAATATATGACTTGTCATTAAAATCCAGGTCCCAATTATTGCACCTTGAATCCTGCCACCCAGATCTGTGATGGTGTCAAAGGACATTTATGCTATCATAGCTTTAACCTGAGTCAGAAAACAGCTACTCAACAGTGTACAAAATTATGTGTCGAATATAGTCCTACATCAACTTTACTACGCAGGTGCCTTAGGGATTGTGACGGCCTCCTGTGTCTGATACCTTCTTGCATTAGCACTTTATGTGCACGCTACTCTCATGATGCAGATACTCAGTGCATACCTGTGCAAACCAGATTGCTTCAGCACTCACGGAGTCTTGCATTTTAATAGTTTGAAAATTCTGCTGGCCATCATGATAGTTTGTACATATTTTTCTAGTATGTGTAGGCTGATCACATCCAAGTCAGCAATGTCAGAACAGCTGTAATAATATTCATCCAAACTACTTCTGCATGTCTTCCGGTACAATGGCCATGACAGCACATAAATTACTGGCATTCATATAAATCAGAACAATAAACATATATTGACAAGTACATATTGAAGATAACCAAGAACTTGTGATTTATAAACTGCAGCAAATTAATATTAAGCACGAAGTGTCTCTACTAAGCAAAGAAGTTCTCACTGTCTAATCCCATGGAGCATCACTAAACAAAACAACTACTGACACTGAAAAAAGAACACATCTGGTGGCTGGCCTTTGAACTCACTGGCACCTACAGAACACAGTGGGTGACTGTTTTTTTCACTACAGTCTATATAAAGAAACTACAGTCTGTATAAAGAAGACAACAAACTTGTTCACAATATATTATCAAGAATTGATTTCTGTGCAAATTTCATTACTTTGTATTAATACATATTTAATTTCACAATCTTTGGTTACTGCTATGATCCAAAAGTGTCTACTAATTTTGACTGATCCACAAATGATTAGCAGGTCTGTACCAGTTCATATTCAAAGTCCTCTTTGTGGTAGACACCAGTAATAATTTCCATGAACATATACCATAAAGTATGCATTTACGACATTATTCTACCCTCGATTTTCCATTTTTTTAAATGTACATTTGAGTTTACTGAGACTCCTTCGATTCTACTATAACCAATCTTAGTTAAGGACTGTAAGACTGGCGAGAAATGCTGCACACCATGCTCACTGATCACATAAATATGTTGCAGAATGTCTATGGCAGAACATTGGACATACAGACAAATGCAATGTCTGAAAACGAACTAGTTATAACTTTGAAACTCAAGTCACACTGTGACATATTCACAGGTTAAACTGAAAACTGCAGCAACGTTGTTCTTCAGGAAACATACACGTATTTCTAAGAATGTACACATGATAACACAACTACTGGACATACACTCCTCGACAATTCTGTGTGATAAAACTTATTTGCCTAGTCTGTGTGATTATTAAGCAATACACGAGCTGATACTTATCCTGCATGAAAGAACACTTTTGTGTGAGAAAAATTTAAATAAAAATTAATATTTAGTAATTTTAACTTACGTTTCTAGATAGTTTCCAATAAAATTAAATATGCAGATGATCAGTCAGTGTTGGCTGAGTCAAAGAAAGAACTACAATTAATGAGAGTGAGAATTGTAAAAGCGAGAAAAGAGTATGGACGGAGGATAAAAATAGGAAACATCAAAGTGATGGAAATCAGAAAACATGAAAAATCATTTGGGTACTTGGGAAGTTTGGTGATAGGGAATAGAAGCTGCTTAGGGAAAATAAAATATTCTATATCTACAGATAAAAGAACTTTTGAAATAATGAAAGGTTTGTTGGTAGCAAAATGCTTTCTGACAAAGTTAAAAAAGGGATTCACCAAGTGTCTTATCTGAAGTGAAATATCATATGGAAGCAAATACTGACAATCAAAAAAGAAAGAGGAAAATTACCAGAATACTTTTGAAATGTGGTGAAAGTGCTAAAAGTGAAACGGACCGACGGAATGACAAATGAAGAAGTATTTCCAAGAAGAAGAGAGTGAAGAGAACTAGTGTAAATGATATGTATGAAGAAAACATCCTGGATGTGACATGCAATGAACTGCGAAGAAATTGCCTGCAGTGAAGAGTTAATAAACGAAAATACTGCTGGGAAGAGAGGAAGAAGAAGACTTGGTATACTAGATGGCACTAAGAAAAGGACAAAGTTACAGGCAGATTAAGGAAGAGGTACAGGGCAGAGAGAGTGGAGTGTGCTCATTTACTATCTGTTGTAAGGTATACAGGGTGTACATAAAGTCCCAGAACACTTTCAATTATTTATTGCACAAGAACTAAACATTGTATAGATGTCATAAATATTGCATTTTGAAGAGAAACTCTGAAAGTTTTTTTTTTTTTTTCTTTTTTACAAACATTCGATATGCGAACCATGAGTGACCCGGCAGACATCAATACAGTAATCGAATTCTTGCCAGACCTGTCCCAGTATGGCATTGTCGTGTATTCTCTCCCAGAGCTCTGCTACATCACGTGGTAGAGGCGATCTTTAATGTGTCCCCACAGAAAAAAGTCACAAGGTGTTAGATCTGGTGATCAGGAAGGCCATTTCTGAAACAGCTTGCTCCGCACCTGAACTCGCCGTGTTTGCGACTAGCGCTAACTACCGGCACAGTAACAAAATGTGCTGTGGTGGTATACATGAAAAAAAACTTTCAGAGTTTCTCTTCAAAATGACATATGTTTGATACCTGTACAATGTTGGTTCTTGTGCAATAAATAATTGAAAGAGTTCCAGGACTTTATGTGCACCCTGTAATATATACCAAAAAGAAGGATGTTCACTAAAATAATAATTAGGTACACTGCCACAAACGCATCCAATCCTATTAAACATGATTCCTGCTGTTTTTAGGTTTCAGTTTTATTTTTATAAAACGACAAAGGTCTCTGCCTACCATCGCCCTCATTACGGGTGGGTCCCTCTCATTGTGGGGTCTGAATGACCAGCCCTTTCTTTTAACCTCTTCTTCCCCCCCTCTCCCCCCCCCCCCACCCTCTCAGCACCGCCACCCTTCCCCTAGGAAGAAACTATTATTTCCAAATGATAGGCATTGTGCCCATTTTATACATGTGTACCAGTAGTTTTACTCATTTTGCCTCCTGGAAGTAAATAATGGCTACCTATACCTATTCTGTCTCATAACTTCTTAGTTTTCTCGAATGAATTTTCTACTGATACAATTAAAAGAGAAAATTGACATAAAAAACAGTGATTCTTCAAAAGCCCTAAACTATGTAACCTTTCAAAAGAAACCACTTCATGTACAGCTGATGGCACAACTTCAACAGTTGCATCACGTGCCATCTGCAACACATTGTTCACAGGCACCTGCCACATATCAATCACAACTAAACCATTAATGATATACTGGATAAACTGAGAGTCACATATTTAGTTGTAGAATTTCAAACCCATTTTATTTCTAAATTTCAATTGTTGTATGTTCACTATTTACAGTACTGATCTTAGCTTCACTATGACAGTGACTTACAAAGCAAGACTTTAAAAATGTTAATTATCAGTCAAAAATTACAGTATTACCTGCTACTACATTACGGAACATTGACTTGAAGCATGGGAAATATGCACTATCAGTCAGCTCTAGTATTGAAGCCATATCCACAACTCGAGGGTCACGCATCTGATGGTACAAATTTTCCATGTTCTTCAGACGGTTATTCCAAAACAAAATTTCTGCACACAAAAGAAAAAAAAACAGTGTCATATGTAGCTTTGAATGAAATTAAATAAGCTCTTATTACTAAGAAAGGATTTGTAGCAATCTTTAAATACTTTATCTGTAATGTACAAAACAGTTGTGTTGTTCCATAATCGATTATGAAGAAAATCATGTCAGAAATGGCTCCTTCTGTGATAAACATTGGAAGTGAAATAATAGTTCATCTGATGTAAAAACAAAATGACTGTTAGTATAATTCAAGATACAGATAAATGTATTGCTCTCCAACACGGAAACAAGATGGCTGATGTAACATGATATAATAAATAAAATGGTTTACACTCCTGAAACAGAAAAACAATACATACGCAATGAGACTAACGATGCACCAACTTGTGTGTAAGGTGTACCACAACTGTTCGTGAATACATGAATATAATGACTTGCTACTAGGTTGCTGAAGGTACTCTACACTGTAATAGCAGTTGGTCATTAATAACTTGAATATTGCTTCATTAAATGTACACAACTTTTTCATTTCTTGTATATGGGCTGTAAGTTTGTAATACAATTTTATACCTTTAATGTCCCCCCCCATGAACCATGGACCTTGCCGTTGGTGGGGAGGCTTGCGTGCCTCAGCGATACAGATAGCCGTACCGTAGGTGCAACCACAACGGAGGGGTATCTGTTGAGAGGACAGACAAACATGTGGTTCCTGAAGAGGGGCAGCAGCCTTTTCAGTAGTTGCAAGGGCAACAGTCTGGATGATTGACTGATCTGGCCTTGTAACAATAACCAAAACGGCCTTGCTGTGCTGGTACTGCGAACGGCTGAAAGCAAGGGGAAACTACAGCCGTAATTTTTCCCGAGGGCATGCAGCTTTACTGTATGATTACATGATGATGGCGTCCTCTTGGGTAAAATATTCCGGAGGTAAAATAGTCCCCCATTCGGATCTCCGGGCGGGGACTACTCAAGAGGATGTCGTTATCAGGAGAAAGAAAACTGGCGTTCTACGGATCGGAGCGTGGAATGTCAGATCCCTTAATCGGGCAGGTAGGTTAGAAAATTTAAAAAGGGAAATGGATAGGTTGAAGTTAGATATAGTGGGAATTAGTGAAGTTCGGTGGCAGGAGGAACAAGACTTCTGGTCAGGTGACTACAGGGTTATAAACACAAAATCAAATAGGGGTAATGCAGGAGTAGGTTTAATAATGAATAGGAAAATAGGAATGCGGGTAAGCTGCTACAAACAGCATAGTGAACGCATTATTGTGGCCAAGATAGATACGAAGCCCACACCTACTACAGTAGTACAAGTTTATATGCCAACTAGCTCTGCAGATGACGAAGAAATTGAAGAAATGTATGATGAAATAAAAGAAATTATTCAGATTGTGAAGGGAGACGAAAATTTAATAGTCATGGGTGACTGGAATTCGAGTGTAGGAAAAGGGAGAGAAGGAAACATAGTAGGTGAATATGGATTGGGGGACAGAAATGAAAGAGGAAGCCGCCTGGTAGAATTTTGCATAGAGCACAACATAATCATAACTAACACTTGGTTTAAGAATCATGAAAGAAGGTTGTATACATGGAAGAACCCTGGAGATACTAAAAGGTATCAGATAGATTATATAATGGTAAGACAGAGATTTAGGAACCAGGTTTTAAATTGTAAGACATTTCCAGGGCCAGATGTGGACTCTGACCACAATCTATTGGTTATGACCTGTAGATTAAAACTGAAGAAACTGCAAAAAGGTGGGAATTTAAGGAGATGGGACCTGGATAAACTAAAAGAACCAGAGGTTGTACAGAGATTCAGGGAGAGCATAAGGGAGCAATTGACAGGAATGGGGGAAATAAATACAGCAGAAGAAGAATGGGTAGCTTTGAGGGATGAAGTAGTGAAGGCAGCAGAGGATCAAGTAGGTAAAAAGACGAGGGCTAGTAGAAATCCTTGGGTAACAGAAGAAATATTGAATTTAATTGATGAAAGGAGAAAATATAAAAATGCAGTAAGTGAAACAGGCAAAAAGGAATACAAACGTCTCAAAAATGAGATCGACAGGAAGTGCAAAATGGCTAAGCAGGGATGGCTAGAGGACAAATGTAAGGATGTAGAGGCCTATCTCACTAGGGGTAAGATAGATACCGCCTACAGGAAAATTAAAGAGACCTTTGGAGATAAGAGAACGACTTGTATGAATATCAAGAGCTCAGATGGAAACCCAGTTCTAAGCAAAGAAGGGAAAGCAGAAAGGTGGAAGGAGTATATAGAGGGTCTATACAAGGGCGATGTACTTGAGGACAATATTATGGAAATGGAAGAGGATGTAGATGAAGATGAAATGGGAGATATGATACTGCGTGAAGAGTTTGACAGAGCACTGAAAGACCTGAGTCGAAACAAGGCCCCCGGAGTAGACAATATTCCATTGAAACTACTGACGGCCGTGGGAGAGCCAGTCCTGACAAAACTCTACCATCTGGTGAGCAAGATGTATGAAACAGGCGAAATACCCTCAGACTTCAAGAAGAATATAATAATTCCAATCCCAAAGAAAGCAGGTGTTGACAGATGTGAAAATTACCGAACTATCAGCTTAATAAGTCACAGCTGCAAAATACTAACACGAATTCTTTACAGACGAATGGAAAAACTAGTAGAAGCTGACCTCAGGGAAGATCAGTTTGGATTCCGTAGAAACACTGGAACACGTGAGGCAATATTGACCTTACGACTTATCTTAGAAGAAAGATTAAGGAAAGGCAAACCTACGTTTCTAGCATTTGTAGACTTAGAGAAAGCTTTTGACAATGTTGATTGGAATACTCTCTTTCAAATTCTAATGGTGGCAGGGGTAAAATACAGGGAGCGAAAGGCTATTTACAATTTGTACAGAAACCAGATGGCAGTTATAAGAGTCGAGGGACATGAAAGGGAAGCAGTGGTTGGGAAGGGAGTAAGACAGGGTTGTAGCCTCTCCCCGATGTTGTTCAATCTGTATATTGAGCAAGCAGTAAAGGAAACAAAAGAAAAATTCGGAGTCGGTATTAAAATTCATGGAGAAGAAATAAAAACTTTGAGGTTCACCGATGACATTGTAATTCTGTCAGAGACAGCAAAGGACTTGGAAGAGCAGTTGAAGGGAATGGACAGTGTCTTGAAAGGAGGATATAAGTTGAACATCAACAAAAGCAAAACAAGGATAATGGAATGTAGTCTAATTAAGTCGGGTGATGCTGAGGGAATTAGATTAGGAAATGAGGCACTTAAAGTAGTAAAGGAGTTTTGCTATTTGGGGAGCAAAATAACTGATGATGGTCGAAGTAGAGAGGATATAAAATGTAGGCTGGCAATGGCAAGGAAAGCGTTTCTGAAGAAGAGAAATTTGTTAACATCCAGTATTGATTTAAGTGTCAGGAAGTCATTTCTGAAAGTATTCGTATGGAGTGTAGCCATGTATGGAAGTGAAACATGGACGATAAATAGTTTGGACAAGAAGAGAATAGAAGCTTTCGAAATGTGGTGCTACAGAAGAATGCTGAAGATAAGGTGGATAGATCACATAACTAATGAGGAAGTATTGAATAGGATTGGGGAGAAGAGAAGTTTGTGGAACAACTTGACTAGAAGAAGGGATCGGTTGGTAGGACATGTTCTGAGGCATCAAGAGATCACCAATTTAGTATTGGAGGGCAGCGTGGAGGGTAAAAATCGTAGAGGGAGACCAAGAGATGAATACACTAAGCAGATTCAGAAGGATGTAGGTTGCAGTAGGTACTGGGAGATGAAAAAGCTTGCACAGGATAGAGTAGCATGGAGAGCTGCATCAAACCAGTCTCAGGACTGAAGACCACAACAACAACAACCTTTAATGTTTGTTAGCTTTTGTGTAGTAGCCTTGTTTACTCTTTTTATATGGATATCACTGCACATTCTTATATTATATGAATGCAGACTTGGGTTGTTTTTTAAATTTTCAATGCCCCTTTTTATGTTAATTACACTTTTTTGTATTTAGAGGCATGGTAAAGGTAGAATATTTAGCTGTCAAAATATATGCTTGGAGGGTTTTTGTTATAACTTCAAGTTGAACAAATATATTGCAAGGAAGACGCAATACATGAAAGTCACAGATCAAGTAAACGGAGTAAGACGTGTGTACACTTCAACAGTCAAATCATAACTGAGTCCAAGTCTAGTGGCCGCTAGCTGACTGGCCACTTATGTGGCGCTGCTGCTGCATGGCTGGCAGACAGCGCCGCATGAGCGTAACTGCGCGGCGGCACTTTGAAAGATCGGCAAGTCACAACACTTTTCTCCCCTTTGAATTTTTTGCACAGGTCTTGATGGAGGTGGCCTGTAGATTGCTAACGTCCACAGGTGTTGTTTGACTGGCCGTTAAGTCTCGGGGAGGAGGCTTCCCGTATGGACGGAAGTGTCCCTGATGATAACGGGTCGAGATGACAGGAGGCGTGGGGGTCGTATCTGCTGGGGCCCCGTGCACCAATCTGCCCGTTGCGGCAAGTCCGGTTGTTATAACAGGAGACATGGGTGATGTGTCCGCGTCCGTAGGAGAAGGAGGCGAGTAGAGTTGCTCCGACAGATGATGGTCATCTGGTTCCTGCATGGGCACGTCTCCTGGTGGCATCAGTTCTTGTGCTGGCACTGATATGGTGGTAAGAGCACTGCATTGTGAGTAATGAGAGATTCCAGTATCCCGAGCGTCAGGTAGAGCCAAAGGGGTTGTAGCGGCATCCGGAACAGCCGTTGCCAGCACACGAGGCCGAAGCTGGTCCGAATGACGCACTGCAACACCCGTGTCCGTCTGGATTTCATACAGGCATTGGCCACAGTGTCGTAAGATGTGGCCAGGACTCCATTTTGGCTGCCTGCCATATCCCCGTACCCATACAAGGTCGTCGACGGTGAACCGGCCGAGCAAAGGCACCCGCGGCCGTGAAGTGGAAGGCCACAGAATATGAAGTAGCGTGCGGGGCTGTCGGCCATGTAAGAGCTCAGCCGGGCTGTGGTCGCCCATGGGGGTGAAATGGTAAGAAGCCAGAAATTGGAGAAGTGCATCATCAGCAGAAGAAGTCAGGAGTTTCCTCATCTGAGCCTTAAATGTGCGGACCAGTCGTTCAGCCTCACCGTTTGACTGTGGATGGAACAGAGGGGTTGTGACATGCATGACGCCGTGATGCGCTTAAAAATCCGCAAAATCGGAAGAGGCAAATTGCGGACCATTATCAGTAACAAGAGTAGAGGGAAGGCCTTCCAAAGAGAAAATGCGAGCTAGAGCATTGGTGGTTGCTGCGATGGTAGGCAACATGCAATGGACAATGAAAGGAAAGTTAGAGTAGACGTCAATAACGAGAAGCCAATAAGTACCTAAAAAAGTCAGCATGAATACGCTCCCAGGGCTTCTCAGGCGAAGGTCACGGTGCCAAAGATGACTTCAGGGCGGCGGCCTGTGACGCACAAGGGCCGCAGGCAGCGACCATGTGTGCGATTAGAGTCAATGCCGGGCCAATACACATGACAGCGCGCCAGAGATTTTGTGCGAGAGACACCCCAGTGCCCTTGGTGAATGAGGCGGAAGACCGAAGCACGCAAAGATGCAGGTACCACAACACGCGGCGAAGCATTTTTGGTGCAAAGAAGGATAACACCATCCCAAGCCGTGAGGCGGTAACGCAAAGCGTAGTAGTTCCGCAATGGATCAGAAGTCTTAGTGGATGGACGATCTGGCCAACCCTTCTGAATACAGCGTAAAACCCGGGAGAGGGTAGGGTCAGAACTCGTAGCAGCCGCCAGCCGGTCCCCGGTGATGGGGAACCCATCCACAACCCGCTGCTCGGCAACATCCAGGTGGAAACACAAAAGTTTGTCCCTATCTAACGCCAGATCAGGACCCATGGGAAGGCGAGACAGTGCATCATCATTCGAAAGTTGAGCCATCGGCCGGAAATGAATCTCATAATTGAAACGAGACAAGTAAAGAGCCCAACGCTGGAGGCGGTGTGCAGCCTTGTCGGGAAGTGACGATGGATGAAACAAGGAAACAAGTGGTTTGTGATCCGTAACAAGATGAAATTTAGATCCATAGAGAAAAACACCAAACTTATGAAGAGCATAAATAATGGCCAAAGCTTCTTTTTCAATTTGAGAATACCTTTGTTGGGCATCCGTGAGCGTTTTGGAGGCATAAGCAATGGGTTGTACAGAACTGTCAGAAAAACGGTGCGCAAGGACTGCACCGACCCTGTATTGAGAGGCGTCCATGGCAAGAACAAGAAGTTGGCCAGGTCGATAAGTAGCCAGGCACGGGGCCTGTTTCAGCATAGTCTTCAATTTCTGGAAAGCCGCATCGCATGACGCAGACCAGTGAAAAGGCATGTTTTTATGCAACAGGCGATGCAACAGCTGAGCCATCGAAGCAGCAGATGGTAAAGATTTGTGATAGTATGCTATTTTCCCCAAGAAGGCCTGCAGTTCCTTTAAAGATGTAGGGCGAGGAAGGGCATCGATCGCAGCAACAGTTTGCTGAAGCGGACGAATACCATCCCGAGAGTGTTGAAACCCCTAGTACGTGATAGACGCCTGAAAAAATTTTGATTTCCGAAGATTACACTTAAGACCGGCAGTCTGTAAGACATGAAAAAGTGTGCGGAGATTTTGAAGATGTTCATCAGTGGTGGAGCCAGTGACAACAATGTCGTCCTGGTAATTTATACACCCAGGGACAGTGAGCAATAATTGTTCCAAGAATCACTGAAAGAGAGCAGGGGCACTGGCAACCCCGAATGGCAATCGTTGGTATTGATAGAGGACGAAAGGCGTGTTAAGGACCAGAAACTGCCAGGAAGCAGCATCAAGAGGAAGTTGATGAAAAGCTTCTGACAGGTCAAGTTTAGAAAAATACTGGCCTCCAGCAAGTTTAGTGAACAATTCTTCAGGTCGAGGCACAGGGTAGGTGTCGATAAGGCATTTAGCATTTACAGTGGCTTTGAAAACAGTGAGACGATCCAGCTCCCGTTTGACCTGATCACGAAGGGCCACAGGAATGGGCCGAGCCCGAAAAAACTTAGTCCGAGCAGTGGGTTTGATCGTGATAAGAGCTTCAAAGTCGTTTGCATGGCCTAACCCAGGAGAAAAAAGGGACGAAAATGCCATCGACAAAGAATCCAATTGAGCATAAGGAATAGCATCAGAGACGATATTGACAGTCATCTATGGAGAACCCAAAAACACGAAAGGCATCAAAACCAAAAAGATTCTCCGCATTACTATGGTCAACCACAAATATGTGAACAGTGCGAACAACAGATTTGTAAGATACCTCAGCATCAAATTGTCCCAAGGGAGAAATCTGTTTATTGTAAGTCCGTAATTGCCTAGTGACAGGTGACAGGATTGGAGAACCCAACTGAAGATATGTCTGAGAATTGATGATAGTGGCAGCAGAACCAGTATCCACCTGCATGCGAACATCTCAACCATGTATTTGGACAGTGAGGAATAACTTCCCTGAAAGGGAAGAAGTACAATTGACAGACAACACAGAATCAGAATCAGCGTCATGTTCATGAACATCATGTATGCAGTCGGATTTGCAAACAGATGACACATGACCCTTTTTTTTGCATCTGTGATACACGGCCCAACATTGTGGACAATCTTCTCGTGAATGTTTCGTAAAACACCGCGGACATGAAGGAAGTTGCCATGGGTTTTGCTACAGTTTCTTAGTGGTTTGTTTAGGTTAGGCCGAGGCTGCGCTTGAGAGTGTACTGCGGCCACGTCGGCTGACGGGGACATGCCACACACTTTGTCAAGATCGCACAGAGGTTGTATTTCCCCGACGTCACCCCATGCCTCTATTTGCGCTCCAGCGGCGCGAGAAATTTCAAAAGACTGAGCGATGGATAGGACTTCATCTAGAGTCAGATTTGCCAACTGAAGGGCTCATTGCCTAACTTCTTTGTCGGGCGCCGATTGGATAATAACATCCCGTACCATGGAATTGGCGTAGGATTCTTTGTGAACTTCAGTAACAAATTGACACTTTCTACTGAGGCCGTGAAGTTCAGCAATCCAAGCGCGATAGGATTGATTCGGTTGTTTTTGACAACGATAAAAGGCAACACATGCGTTTGCTTTTGAAAATAGACAGACAGAAGTGAGCACATTTCAGTAAAGGACAAAGACGCAGGATCTTTCAAAAGAGCCAATTGTGACAACAACTGATACATTTGAGGTGAAATCCATGAAAGGAACAGTGACTTACATGTTTGTTCATCCGCAACATGAAATGCCAAGAAGTGCTGTCAAAGACGTTTTTCGTAATCAGACCAGTCTTCCGCCGTCTCATCGTAAGGAGGAAAAGTAGGTAGAGAGAATGATGAGAGACGCCCCAAATTTGATGCCGTGACGAAATCATGAATCACATTTGTGAGAATCGTTTGCTGTTCTATGAGACCTTGCAATAGTTACTCTAAAGTAGCCATCGAAACATGTAGGTCAACGTTGGAAAAGAAAAATTCCATCCTCGTCGCCAATTGTTATAACTTCAAGTTGAACAAATATATTTCAAGGAAGAAGCATACATGAAAGTCACAGATCAAGTAAACAGAGTAAGACGTGTGTACACTTTAACAGTCAAATCATAACTGAGTCCAAGTCTAGCTGCCGCTGGCTGGCTGGCCGCTTACATGGCACTGCTGCTGCATGGCTGGCAGACAGCGCCGCATGTAGAGGACGCGTGTAACTGCACAGCGGCACTTTGAAAGATCGGCGAGTCACAACAGTATTAGCCTGGAACTGTTTGTAATTATTCTAACAGCTCATTTTTGTAGTGCGAAGATGGTTCATGTAGTGTGAAGATGGTTTTTAGATTTTTCATATTATGACCCCAGAAGGTGAGGCCATAGGTAATAGCAGTGTGAATGTAAGTGAAGTAGACTGTTCTTCTACATTGTTTACTAGACACATTACTAATTACACGTAGTGCAAAGCCAGCGAAACTTAACTTGCTAGTGACATGTGGGCTTTCCGATCCAAATTTTCATCTATGTGGGCACCTAAAAATTTTGTGACAGCTACTCTCTTAACTTCTTTATTTTGTATTCTGAGAGCTAGGTCATTTTGTGACTTTGTTTTCATATAATGGATGTAATTAGTTTTGAAATATTTAAAGTTAACTTGTTCATTCAAACCAATTTTCTAAATATTAAAAACTATAGTTGCAGATGTTGGCAATACTTGGCCTTTGAAAAAACTGTTCTGATTTACAGACAAGAGATTGAATTTGTCAAGTAAATTTGTAATACAATGTTTGATGACTGTCTATATTACTTCTGAAACTATAGATAACAAAGCTATTGGTCTATGATTTCCAACTTATTGCCCTTTTATACAGTGGTTTTATTTTTGAAATATTTAATCTTTGTGGAAACACTCCTTCTGATAATGATATATTTATGATATGTGAGAGCAATTCTGACACAACACTAGCACATTTTATTACGCCCAAAGCAGGTAATTCATCAATCCCTGCAGACAATTTATTCTTCATTGTTTTTGTTATTCTTAGAACGTCTGGTTTATTTGTGGGGCACAGCAATATTGAATTGATACTTTGTTCTCTTTGAACACAGGTTTCACTATTCCTATGACAATTTTTACTCAGATTAATGGGAGTATTTATGAAGTAGTCATTTATGTAATTTACAAAGGTAAGATTTGTGAGTAAAACACCACGATCATCTTTTAAAACAATGTCCTCTTCGTTTTTAACATTTTTGTTTATTTCTTTTTTTTTCACTGCATTCCATATTGATTTGATGTGTTTGTTGACCCTAAAATTACTTTGTCAATGTGCATTGTTTTAGCATTTTCAATCACCTTCCTATAAATGTTCTTATATGTCTTAACATAGTCTGCAAATTGTTTGTCTTTGTTGTCTTTTTTTATTTGACTGAGATGTTTTAGGGTTTGACTAGATACTATGATAGCAGGCGATACCCACTGGCTGTCATTTCTTGGCATGACACTGATTTTTGTAAGCTTTTTTGGAAAACACATCTCAAATAGGTACATGAAAGTACTACAAAAAGCATTGTATGAGTCATCAGTTGTTGTTTTTGAAAATATATGTTCCCATTGTTAAAGTCTGAATAAAAGTATTTACTTTTTCTGTGCAGAAGTGTCTTTTATATTCTCACTTTTATTTTACTACCTTGGGTATAGAAGAATTTATACATGTGACAAGTGTGCTGTGATCTGAAAGGCCTAAGTTTACATTCTGTGCCTCAGTGACACTATCTTCGATGTTTGTGAAGATATTATCAAATAGGGAAGATGAAAACTGTTATTCTACTGGGTTTCACACACGGTGGTTTCATGTGACAGCTGTTTAGGGTACTCAGAAGCTGTCTCTTTTCTTCACTTTCAATCAACATGTTTAATTTAGATCCCCACATAAAAATAATACTGACAAAATATTGGGGCTATGGATAAAATTGAGAGATAGGAAAGTCTACAGAACACAACCAACAAATGTCTAATATTAAAATTCAACCTGGCGTACTGAAGTACTTCAGAATATCCAGTAAGAAAGACAGAGTGAAACTTCACAGACGGGTCAAAATTATTCAGTCATTTCAGATGGAAAATGGTAGCATAAACAAGTCAGAGCATCTGATAAACTGTCACTGTCTCAATTGTTTGTAATTAGGAAAGACCAATATAGCTAAATATACACCTTAAATTGCCTCATGTGGTAATAGTCCTTATACATATCACTTAGTTAAAATTATACAAATAGCTTTACATATCTTCAATATTCCTCGTGCGTTACTGCTAAAGACTCGACATAATATTGCTCAATTGCAAAATGAGGATCTGGTATGACCTTAAACATCTGTGGACCGAATGAAATGTGGAGGGACTTCCTAGGCATTATCTAGTTTCAACTTAAACTACTCATTAATTGTAGAAAACACATACTCCTTTGAATGCTTATCAAATTCCCTGAACCACAAAATAAAATCAGCATGTGTCACCTACTACATACATACACTAATTCTTGTACCATAGATCATGAATACGACATTTAGTAATGATGTGGAACGTGTCACTTTAACATAAGTTTTTTTTAAACAAAATAATTGATCAATTAATTAATTTTTTCCCTGTTACTACTTCATATCTAAGAGTTCATCTATTGAGTAGAAGGAGTTGTCATTCAGAAATTCTTTTAATTTACTTTTAAATTCGGTTCGCTATCTGTCGGACTTTTAATTCTATTTGGCAAATGACCAAAGATTTTTGTGGCAGCATAATTCACCCCTTTCTGTGCCAAAGTGAGATTTAATCCAGAATAGTGAATATCATCCTTTCTTCTAGTTTTATAGCTATGCACTTTGCTGTTATTTTTTCACTGGGATGGGTTATTAATGACAAATTTCATAAGTGAATATATGTATTGTGAAAGTACTGTGAATATCCTGAGTTCCTTAAATAAATGTCTGCAAGGTGATCTTGGGTGGGCTCCAGCTATTATTCTGATTACACGCTTTTGTGCATTGAATACTTTCTCTCTTACTGACGAATTGCCCTAAAAAATGATGCCATATGAAAGCAGTGAAAGAAAATAGGCATAGTAGGCTAATTTACTGATACGATTATCACCAAAATTTGCAATAACCCTAATAGCATAAGTAGCTGAACCTAATCGTTTCAGCAGATCATCGATGTGTTTCTTCCAATTCAATTTCTCATCAATACACACACCCAGAAATTTTGAGTATTCTACCTTAGCAACAGACTTACGTTCACAGTCTATATTTATCAATGGTGTTATGCCATTTACTGTACAGAATTGTATAAACTGTGTTTTCTCAAAATTTAGTGAGAGTCCATTTGCAGAGAACCACTTAATAATTTTCTGAAAGACATTATTTGCAATTTCCTCAACTGATTCTTGCTTCTTGGGTGTGATTACTATACTTGTATCATCAGCAAAAAGAAATAACTTTGCATCTTCATGAATATAAAGTGGCAAGTTGTTAATATACATTAAGAACAACAAGGGACCCTGTGGGACACCATTCTGATACCTCCCCAGTTAGAGGACTCTGCTGGTTTTTGTAGACTATCTGTACTGTTAATTTCAATCTTCTGCATTCTTCCATCACAACACAGTTATAAAAAGAACGTAAAGCAAAAGTAGTTGAGGAACAGATCTATGACAAATCATTAATATTCATTATCTTACGTAAGAACACATCTCACTATCCCATCAAAACCATGGTACCACTCTAAGTGCCTTTGGCAGGAAAACACTTGAAAAACTACTAATTCTCATTAATCTAAGGGGAGTAAAATATGAAAATACACCAAGAAAGTAAAAGCTCTAGTGCTCAGGATAATACATGGACTCAATATTTTTCCCAATAGTGTCCCTCAACCACAATTTTCTAAATATCTGATACAACAATTATTAATAATCTGTTCTCTACAACTAAAATTATAACTAGAAACACTGCTGGATTATCAACTCAAAATGAAAATCAGTTACAACTTTATTTTTTCCTCCATGATGACGAAGTTCAAGAAAGATGTTCTTAACATTTTCAATTTTCAAATTGCCAGGGGAGGTTCAACTAGCATAAAAAAAGCTTGTAAAATGTCAAGTTATAGGCATGGAGAAATGCATATTCTGGGCCTATTTGTAGAACTTCACATAAAGGAAATGAGAGAACGTAGTAAGCATATAAGCAGTTCATAAAATACAGAAAGATTCATGGTTAGGTTGCAGTTAGGTGTAACAGAAGCACATGCATGTAAACAAACTTCAGATTGACAGATGCATGCACCCACGTGGGTCACAAGCCAGGGAAGGTAATATATGTTATGTGATATCACTGAAACATAATGGCAACTCAAAAACTTGAGGGGCAGGAGGAGTAAAGCTCTGAATGGCAGTAGGGCAACTGTATGTTGTGTGTGCATAAGGGGGAGGCAAAAGGGGAGGATAATGGAGTATCACTAGGAAGAGGGGAAAGCAGGGAGAAGAGGAGGAATGGGTCCCTGTTAAATGGTGTGAAGGGGGACGCGGAGGGTTAGATGCAAGGAAGGAGAAAGGACAAGAGTGGTGAGAGGAAGGTGGTGCTTCCAGCACTCAACACAGCACACGTGTACTTGCTAATGTGACCTTGAAGAAAACATGTTTTTTGAAGCACAGCATGTACCTACGATACAACACTAAGTAAATGTGAAAACAGATTATAGACTAAGTTATCTGGCAGCAGGTTAAACATCAATAACAGTTTGCACAGAACAACATCAAATTTGTAGATGGAAGGATCTTAACTTTTGTGTGACAAAAAACAAGGTTCAGGAGGGTTTAGTTAGGATTCTTAGTACAGTACTTGCATTAATTTTGAACAGTGTATCTCTGCATTGACTTTCAGCAAACACAAAATTCAGAAGACGCTGGCAGTCACCTTATGAATTCACTATGGCATGAAAAGCACAACAGAGTTGCTTCAAGTTGATGAAAATTCTGTTATGTACAGATCAGAGTTCAACAGAAATTACTGCAGCTCGAACTTCAGATTCCATGTACAACAAGTCACTAAGAAAAGAGTGCATAATAATTTTACTGGACACAGGTTAGAAAAATTTTATAAAGAAAAACTGAAGGAAACGGTCAATTCAGTGCAGATAAGAATTAAAAACTAGCGATCACTTTTAACCCTTACGAGAGGCACTTTGAATGAAAATAAGGAAATAAATGCTTCTAGACTGACTATGGCATCAGCTCATCTGCAGACGAGCTGAACATTAGTTACAAAAGTTACATGAAAATTCATCCACAAAGCAGAACTGCAAGGCAAATAATTGCACATAAACATTAGTAAGGTAAACTTTATGCATTCTGTTGAAAGACAAAACAAAATCCTAGTCAACAAAAGAAACCTACAATGCAACACATGCAACAAAGCTGAATAATGCACAATGCCTGATGTCAAATGACAAAGACCTAAACAACAGATGAGAGAGGGTAACTTCAAAGACCTCAAAAGCTTCAGAAATACTTAACTTCTCTGAAAATACAAAGAAGTATGTACCTGTACAATTCTTTTCACAAAAAATTTAATGTTTACTTACGACCACTTCAAACTTAAGCACTATATAACAGTCAACTCAGCAAGTACATTGTCCCAAATAAATTCTTAGTGAAAAACTACAGTTTACAACACAGGCAGTAGACAAAAATTCTTTCAAAAGATGATGGGATATTTTCCCATGAAGTTCATTACAGTTTATGCTCACAGAAAACCTATCCAATATGAAAACTAAACTTAATTATGATAGGAAAGACAAAGAAGAGGGAGAGTAGCACTAGTGTGTGGGTGCGTAGCTGGCTTGTCACAAGCAATGGTGCCAATCCACAAGGTTTGCATCATGTAGCCTCTGTTTACAGCAAGTGTTCACAGGTAACAGAAGCTGCAATTTAAATCACTTCAAAGACACACCACTGTCTCAATCAGGAACTTGTTGTGTGGCAGAATGAAATATAGTTAGCTGTTCTACTCTGACCTCTGGGTGACAGCATAAAATACACCATTTATTATTACTCAGTCAGCTTCTCTCATACAATTAGCAACATCATTACCATTCATTGTACCTTCCTTTGCTTCCACCACAAAACATTATCTGTACAACAGAAACACCACCACTTAAAACAAATGACACACCAGCTCTTGACTGTACATTGCCTTCAAACACATTAACCCACAGGACCTCTTGCCTGCTCACAAATAACCTCAATAAAAACAACCTCCTCGCACATATCTTCAAATCAACAAAACTTTGGTATCCTCTGGGGGATAATACATAAAAGTCATCACACCCCTCCTTATCAACTTACAGGGGTACATCATCCTCCATCATTCATTACAACTCATAGTACAGTAAATCACTTAATACATCATAGCTTCATGCATCGAGTTAACCAATTCAGCAACTGCCACTTATGAAAGAAAATAGGCATGGACAGAGGAAGACCAAAAAGGAGAGAATGTAATGGGACTCATAAAGAAGAGAAAAGGAAGTCAGAATAAGTTCAGTCCTTTCGTTCCGCAATCTGGTATGTCACAAAGTATCACAGTGGTTTCGGCAAAACAAGTGCTAATCGTGTAATTCCAGAGTGTACATTCACAGATCTCGTAAAGATAAGTGTTTAACTGAGTAATAACAATTAATTTAGGCAATATTACATCATTAATAAGTAAATTAATACCTACTGTAAGCTATCTACTGAAGGTTTCACATTTTTTGAGTATTTTCTGGAAAAAGAAAACATTTCATAGGCATGAATTTTGGACTAGGATTTGTTTACATTGTCATATACTATAAGTTATATGATTACATCAATAAAATAAAGTTTGTGTTGTTACTGTATTCTTACACACTATCCATTTGATTCTCCAGTAAGTAGCTGAAGTGAAAAGTTCTGAAGTAAGTGAAAAGTTTATATAGTGTAGGATCAATTCTTTTTCCAGAAGTTTTAAATTAATATCCGAAATTTAGGCCTAAAATTTCTAATAAATTTAATATATTAATTTAGTAGTCTAGGAGGTTATTCTTGTTTTAACTTAGATTAAAGCCGTAGAATTGATAGTTCTGGAGTGTGGTGTGAGGGTTGTTGCAGTTTCTTTCATGTGGGTGACTGTAGCAGTGTGGGGATTGGGCAAATAAACAAGGCTCACTGGTTGTGTAGTGGAACAGGAGGAGAAGATTGCTGCCCTTCAGGCAGAACTAGATAAAGCGAAACAAGATCTGGAAAAGTTAAGGGGGGAGAAGGGAAAAGAGTGGTGGGAAGTGACAACAGGTCAAAGAAGAAATAGGAATAGGACTTTCTCAGACAGTCTTGTTGTCAATGTGGAAAACAGGTTTGATCTGTTGTCACAGTTGGAAACTGATGAGCCACAAGTAGATTTAGGAATACACAGGACGCAGCAAACTTTCAAAAAGTGTTTGAAAGGTAAGAAGTCAGAAAAAGTTGTGAAAAAGAAGACAATTTTGTTCTTAGGTAAATCACATGGTAGAGGTGTTGGCCAACTGTTGCAGGATGAACTAGGGTCAGGTTACTAGGTCACAAGTCTTTTTAAACCTACTGCAAGGTCATGTGACAAAGGATGTAGGTTCACTCTGCAAAAACTTCACAAAGGAAGGCACTGTGGTAATAGTGGGTGGGGTGCGCAACAGCATAGATAGGAATCCTAATTACTGAACTGAGAGTGACCTGGTAAAGATAGCTTCAGCACCGAGACATACTGGGGTTAGGCTTGTGTCTGTTCTGAGGCACCATGACTGGCCTCATTTAAGCTCTTCTGTCGCGAGAGTTAATTTAGAGGTGGACCGGCTGCTTGGATCAGGTATGGGATTTCATACTGGTGTGGTTTCTATTGACTCTTAACAGCATGTGGGACTATATTAGGCATGGCCTTCGCCTCAACAAAAAAGGGAAGGGAAAACTGTCTGGGCTAATGGCAAATAACTTAAGGGGAGGAGGGGGGGAGGGGCACTGTCACAAGTGGTAGAAAAGAACCAGTGGTTACAAGTGACAGATTAGCAATTCTTTTAGGGTGAGGAGGGGAGAAACAAAAGATGTTCAGACACAGACTGAAAATGACATTCACATTGATAAAACAGGCAGCCAGAAAGCATATTTTTAGGTACACAATTCCTGCACGCACCCTCTGATTGAAACTACAGATACTCAAAAATTGACAGGAAAATTTGGTTCATCCAGTTTTAATTCAGCCAGTGTGCAAAATCAGTTATTCTTACTGCATCAGCATATCCAAGGACTAAGGGGTAAGCTTAATGAGTTGCTTGTTTGTGTTGAAGAATTTGAGTTGAGCAAACCAGCTGATATAATCTGCCCCTCTGAACATCATGTGCCCACTGGTATAGATATGTTAAATGTTGAAGGATTCAAGTTAGCTTCTTACTTCTGTAGAGAAAATATGGAGAAAGGAGGAGTTGCTACATTTGTCAGAAACTATTTTGATTTCAAGAATACTGATATTCATAAATTTTGCTCAGAGCAGCACGTAGAAGCTTGTGCAATAGAACTAGTATTTCATGAAAAGCCCTTTATAATAGTAGGTATATACAGATCACCTTCAGGAAATTTTAAGCTCTTCATAAAAAAATCTGGAAGCTCTGTTGTCCCTTCTCACAGTAAAAAACAAGGAAATAGTGGTAGCTGGTGATTTTCTGTGAATTTATTGAAAATCTCTGTCAGTGAACAATTATTGCAGTCAGTAACAGTATCATTCAATTTAATTCCTACCGGGAACTTCGCAACTAGGATATGTAAATGCTCTGAGACTGCTACTGACAACATCCTTGTAAACAAATCTAGGGAAAAAAGTTATATCACAAAACCAATAGTAAATGGGCTACCTGCTCACGACATGCATCATCTTGTGTTAAATGTTGAAACTTGTCAGGATAAAAAATCTGTTAAATTTGAGTACATGAAGGTAATAAATAAGTAAAAAATTGAGAAATTCAGGAAATTGCTTACAGACATGAACTGTATAGATGTTTACAATACTTCTGACTCAAATGGAAAATACAAAACATTCATTAATAAAGTTACCTCCACTTTTGAAAATAGTTTTCCCATAAAGGTAACTCAAATCATACAGAAGTCAAAAAATAAACCATGGATTACACAAGGAATACAGATATCATGTGGGGCAAAAAGGAGACTGTATTTACTATCTAGGAACAGCTCTAATGTTAGCACTGAAATGTATTACAAAGAATACTGCAAACTATTGAAGCAAGTAATCCAGAAATTGAAGCAGCTTCATCATGAGAAAAAGATAATTACATTGAACAACAAAATAAAAATTGACCACAATCAACCCTGGGTACGATGCTGCAAGTAGACAGCTTTGCCTGTGACCCATCTGCATTGCTATTTGCCTTCACCAAATCAGCAAGATGCCAAAAAGAGTCGAGGATGGCCTCAGAACCCAAGTGGCAGGCGTCATTCGTGCCGAGATGTGCCACTACATTCATCCGGTTGCATCCCGTGTACTTGATAGCCGCTGGCAGGGCCTCATCCACATCATGGATGAGACCTCCTGCCAACCATACCGAATGCACACTGGAACTCTTTCCCACCTTGCCTGCAATCTCCCTGAAGGGCTCCATCACCCGCCTAACATTGGAGCTCCCAATGACAAGCATACTCACCCTCTGTAATTGTCTGGACTGGGCAGCAAAACTGACTGCTGGCCCAACACGAGAGGCATCCCGTGCTGGCTCAGAGTTAGCATCAACACTGGGTAGCACTTTGTACCTGTTGCCAAGGCATAGGGAGCCAGCCACCACACGGCCTGCTCTCTCTTTGCCTTCCACCCAGTGACACGCGAACCCACTGCTGTCTGCCACCCACTCTAGAGTGAGGATGGACCGGTCAGATGTTGCGCATCAGAAGCCGCAGTGACGTCCAGGTCACCAGGAAATTCCAGTGGCACTAAAGGTGTTTCAGATCCCGTCACTGGCGCCCCGACATCGCCACAACTTTGAGCATTAGCTAAAAGCTTGTCAATTGTAGCCAATGTAGCTTTCAGCTGTTTACAGACAGCAGTCAACTCTCCTTGTGTCCGCTCACAACAAGCACAGACCCTAGCCATATCGTACTGTGTACAAAAAAAAGATATGCTCTCAAATGGTGCTACTGAGTTTGAAAATATACCAAAGGAGAATAAAGTAACACTGAAAGTCGCTGTGCAGATTTCTCACTGTACTCTGAGACCACAAGATATTAAACAGAAATAAATTTCTCTACTGAAGTTGATGTATTTACAGATATCTGTCATTAGAAATCCTGTTTGCCAAGTTAGTGCATGAGATAAATATTCAAACTAGAATGCGCTGGACTGTGTGCTGTCTACTGGCACAAAATTAAAACTTAAGTGGCATGACGGAGCTTCTGGTGATGGGAAAACTTACACTAGGAAGCCACCCTACACAAGGATATTCACAAGACTTATGCAAAAACAAAAATTATGATTAATTTTCTAACTGCTAGTCTACACAGTAAAATACACGTATAGTTCACTTCTTTGTAGAAGCATGTGGAGAAAAAACTAAGACTAAATTAATTTACTGTTTATCACACAACAGCTGCTGCTGCTGCATCCTCTCGGCTCGCAACACTGACTCAACAGAAGATCAATGTTGAATCCTGCCTGACTCAGTTCACTCCTCCATCCAACAGTGATCCACCTCCAATGCCCCAAATCACCCCCTGAAAGTTTCCAGAATTTCTTAACCTCAAACCTTACCTCACCATAATTCCCCAAATCCCTCGCATGCAAACTAACCTTACACCCGCAGAAAGAACTACGATCCACTGCCTAAAAACTGACCGTGACATTATAATCCTACCTGCTGGCAAAGGCTCGATCACTGTTGTTTTGAACGGCAAGGATTACCTGGCCAAAGGACTCCACCAGCTGTCAGATTCATCTAACTACAAACCCTTCCACAGTGACCCCATTCAAAAAATCCAGCATGCTCTCCATTCTCACCTCAAATCCTTGGGCCCATCCCGTAACCTCTCTCCAGAGTCCATCTCTCTCCTCACACTTGCCACTCCCCACACTCCTACCTTCTACATGCTTCCTAAAGTCCATAAACCAAACCACCCAGGATACCCCGTAGTAGCCAGTTACAGTGCCCCCACTGAGAGAATCTCTGCTCTCACAGACCAACACCTTCAGCCCCAATTACTCACAATATACCCTACCACATAAAAGTTACCGACCATTTCTTCCACCAACTCTCCACAGGTCCTGTTCCTTTACCACATGGTGCCCTGCTCGTCACTATTGATGCCACCTCCCTTTACACCACCATCCCTAATAACCCATGACCTTACTTCTATTGAGCACTACCTTTCCCAATTCCTGACAGATTCCAAACCTACAATCTCCATCCTAGGTGCCATGACCAACTATACCCTCACCCACAATTACTTCTCCTTTGAAGGCATGAACTACAAACAAATCCACGGTGCGGCTATGGACACCTGCATGGCACCACACTATGCCAACCTATTCATGGGCCACCTGTAGGAATCCTTCCTAAACACCCAGAATCCCAAACCCCTCACCTAGTTCAGATTCAGTGATGATATCTTCGTGATCTGAATCGAGGGGGAGATTCCTCCAGAACCTCAAAACCTTCTCCCCAATTTGCTTCACCTGGTCCTATTCAACTGATAAGCCACATTCCTCAATGTTGACCTCCACCACAAAGATAACTACATCAGTACCTCAGTCAATAAGAAAGCTATCAAACACTAACAATACCTCCCCTTCAACAGTTGCCATCCATTCCAAACCAAGAAGTCCCTTCCATACAGCCTAGCCACATATGGCCATCGCATCTGTAGTGACAAAGCGGTCCGTCTCAAAATTTACCAAGGCTCTCACTGACCCCTTCACAGGCCATAATTACCCTCCCAACCTTGCACAAAAACAGATCTTCCGTGCCTTATCTCCCCAGTCACCCACCACCTCCCAAAGTCCCATTGTCTGGCCACAGAGGAGCATCCCCTCTGACCCTCGTGACTCAGTGCCACACAGGACTGGAGTAACTAAATCACATTCTCCTCCAGAGTTTCTACTACCTCTCCTCATGCCCTGAAAGGAGGAATGTCCTACCCACTATGCTCCCGACCCCTCCCATAGGGGTATTTGCTGTCCACTGAACCTACACATTATACTTGTCCATCTCTACACAACCTCTGCTCCCAAACCCTTACCTCATGGCTCATATCCCTGTAATAGACCTAGATGCATGACCTGTCCCATACATCATCCCACCACCACATACTCCAGTCCGGTCACAAACATCACCTATTCCACCCAAGGCAGGGCTACCTGTGAAACCAATCATGTAATCCACAAGCTACGCCGCAACCATTGTGCTGCATTCTATGTGAGCGTGACAACCAACAAGCTGTATGTCCACATGAATGGCCACCCACAAACTGTGGCCAAGAAACAAGTGGACCACCCTTCTGAGCATGCTGCCCAACATGACATCCTTCATTTCAGTGACTGCTTCACAGCTTGTGCCATCTGGAGCCTTCCCACAAACACCAGCTTTTCTGAACTGCGCAGGTGGGAACTCTCCCTGCAATATATCCTACATTCCGGTAACTCTCCTGGCCTTGATCTTCGTTAGTCATTGCCTTACCCATCTTGCCCCTTCCCTGTTCCCATTCCAGCACTACACAGCCCTCTGCTCCGCCAAAACATTCACAGTCTTTTTACTTCCTCCTTTTCCACTACATCCTGCCCTGCCCTCCATATAACCACCTGACTGCACCTAGCTGCCCTGCCCTCTCTCTACATCATCCCTGCATGCTCCCATAAGGAGCTCTTTACTGTTCCACACCACTATCCAGTTACAACTCCCCCTCCAAGCCCTAGCCTTCTCCTTACCCCCACTACCCAGTTGCTTCCCCACTATATGGTGAGTGGCAACTATCCTCTTCATACATAATACTATCACATTCCATCCGAAAATTTCCATTGTTTGATTTTAATTATGAAACTAGCAACTTTTCGCTATTGTAATAACTGTGTTTATTGTCTGCCTGCTTATCTGAGTTGTAACATGTTTACCTTGCATGCAGCGGGCCTGGGTTCAATTCCCAGCCGAGCTGAAGACTTTCTTCACTCGTGGACTGGGTGTTGTGTTGTCCTCACTATCATTTCATTATCACTGATGTGCAAGTCACCGACATGTGGTGTCACCTGATATAAGAAATGCAATCCGACAGCCAAACCTTCCCAGATGGGGGCCTCCCGGCCATCAACGCCAAACAATCATTTCAGCTCATTTTAACCAAGTTTACTTCCTATCATGTTTAATATTATACAGTATAATGCTCTAAGTTACCCAATATAAATAAATGCTTCAACTCCTACGGCTTAAAAAATCATGCCACTGTATTGGTGTGTTTTACGGCACACAATCCAGTCATTGCATCGTGTATCGTTGCAAATAGTGGCCTCTCTGAGCATCCTCTTTCTCTTCCCAGAAAACTAACACCTCTTGTTCATTCAGCTGAGCATTGGTATTTAATCTGCATAATACCACTGTTACAACGTTTACTAACTCTAACAATATTTAAATACTGATTTTTTTTACTGTGTAATCTAATGGAATATTACTGATTACTGGCAACTACTTTTCTCGCTGAGCCTCTCCTAAGTATGATAATGTGGTAAAACAAGTGCTGTATCATTTGAGAGATATAGGGGCGAGCAAGTATGCTGGAACTTACCCCAGTTCACTGCTACTAGAGCCACATAATCATAAAGCACCTGTGTGCAGTATTCAACTAATTGCACTATAGTCTAAGGATGAAATTACAAATTAAAGTAGCTTTTCCAAACTCTGTCAGCATACTCTTCAGTATATTAATTTTAAAATTGTTAAACTCCAGAGTGATCAGATGAACATATTTACCTAAACACATAGTTTTAAGGAAAAAAAGGCACTAAATAATAAAGCCAGAAAACCAAAAATTGTTCAGAATGTGCAAATGTATGTCAAAATCAACTGTTACAAGTTTCAACTTGACCAGCACAATATTTTGGTCAAAATTGGCATTTTTAAGAAAAATTGAGGGTGCTAAATAGTAACTTACAAAGATGAAACTCAGTATGAAGTGTCAGTTTGATATAAAAATATTAACTATGTGACCCCATTAAGCTACCTCTAATAGTTTTCGAGTAATTTTCTGAAAACAAAATTTGGAACAAAAAGTCCTTATTTGTAATAGATTAAGTATCATTTTTATTAATGATAGAAAGTTCTGATTACAGCACCTGATGAAACTCATTAAATAATAATGCTACAACAAGTTTCAAGATTTTAATGTAAATAATAATCAATACAAGGTCTCTCAACGTTGTAGTTCAGAGGTCATGTTCTACTGTCAGTTCCATTTCAAAAATTCTAGACAGCAAAGTTTAAATGCAGGCAAGCTAAAACTTTTTCTATGATTAAATCCAACTTAATTCCATTCACATAAAATTATTAAGATCCTAAATTGATTCATGACAGTGTTATAAAATAATGTGTCCAATAAAGTGACCATTTAGAGTTGCTACTGGGACATAAGAGCGGATGACAGCAGGTGTTCCCTTCAGCTGTGTGCTGAACCCATATATAAATACACAGCTGAGAGGCTGTGGCACACACTTTGCACCCAGTTACCACACGGTCCGCATCAGTCAAACGTCAGCTTACGCACTGCCTCAGATGACGCCATAGCCAGGCTGCAACTAAACACGTTTTCAGTAAAGACAGGAAATGAACTCCCGACGACTGTACAACATCCTGGATTAGTTAGATTTTGGGGAAGTAACTGTTTGTGTGCTACCTATAATGTTTCAAAACTGCGTAGCAAGTTGTGAGATTATTTTCCACTTTTGTGGCGAGCAATTAACTTTGATTATTAAAAGTCAGGGCAAAAGGCCATTTAATGAGAAGTTATCGTAGAGGTTGCCTCTGAACTGCTGCTATTTATGATAAAGACATCATTATTATTATTATTAATATGAGGAATATTGCCATATCTTGTGTGTGAACTTTGTAAAAATATAATTGAATCAGTTAGAACTCAAAACTTTTATTTATAAACATAGTTCCTGATCCTGCTGAGTAAACAGAGAGTAGAAACACCTTTTTCATTAAGTACAAAAAGAATGTGGACTTGCAGACTGGAAATTATGGTAAATGTGTTTTCCATCATTTTCTGGCTGACCGCAATAGTAGTTTTCAGGATCTCATGAAAAGACGGTGCCATCACCCCACAATAAGGATAACACTGCTTGACATGCAATAATCTCTGCATACAAAAAGGATATTACACTAAATACACTGCACTGCCTAACTTGTTTTATCCTTACCACAGTAGTCAATGCATTATAGACTGGTATTGTAATACCTTACAACTGTCCCTCACAAAAAGATGCTAAGAAGTGTGGTCACCAGATATGAAGGAGCAATTTAACTTTATTCGTTCAGAAAATATTTAATTGATACTAAAATGAATTTACTTTCCTACAACTAATTTTCAAAGTTCTACTTGGAATCAACATGTATTTGCAAGCTGCAAGGTTCTTACACAGGTCAGTAGCTACCATCTTTAATATTGGCAGTTATGCATTAATGAAAACTGAATAACTGAAAATTAACTGAAAGTAATCTCAAAATCTGAAGCTATTAGTGAATTAGCAATGCAAAAAGATAATTTTATGTCCACACAAATAAATTTAAAGCCGTATTTTCCAACTCAATATACTAGTGACAGTCTTCTATTGTCGTAATTTTGAAATTGTTTTATATGCTCTTTAGACTGTTTAAATTTACTCAAAATTATTTTAGCACAAGTGACAAGGAAATAAGGATTCATTTTGTGACTTTAGGATAATGACTGACCCCTCGAGTGGGCACGCCGAATTTCATAACAAAAGCAGGCGGGTGGCATACTTGTTGTACACATGTAAAGAATAGCTGTCTTTATGTTACCAAGGTAAACAAGTAAGAGCAAATTCATAGTTCAAGCTTAGTTTGGTTAAACAACAAAAAATAAACTTTCATGATATGAGCTAAAGCACTGTTTAACTAAACAATGAAATAAAATTCCATTATATCACTCTGTTGACATGAACAGGTGTTATCTCACAGTAAGGCCCCAGTCGAAGCATTAAATGGCACAGTTGCATCAGATCACATGCAACTGCTTATTCGATTACTCATTATCTCATAGACAAATGCATCATTGGGGGATTGTGATGCTAGCTCTTAATGTGGGTCATTTTCTTGCACAGTTCGTAAACCTTTTCTGATCTGGCTCGCTGTTTTAAGTGCTGCTCACTTGGACATATGACAACACGATTTATCACTGTGTTAGGTACAGCAATAAAAAATGAATAGGTATGGGCTTGCGACCATGAAAAAAAAGACAAGGGAATGATGCAAAACAATTTTATTTGTGTTTGGCACATTTTATACATAGGTGCACTCACTCAAGGGTTAACAGATACTTTTAAATAAAACAGACTCTGTTCAATAATTAGATATGAGACTTGCGACTGTAATATTCAAGACACTTCTGATTATGCTGATTTAATAAAAAGTGTTGCCTTGTTTATAGGGGCTGTTGTGGTGCTGTAGTTGAAGACTGCAAATGATAATGCTTTTCACATCTCCAGTTAATACAGAATTAATTTGTTGCTACCACGCTGCTTGTAGTAGCCATTTTCCTTGAAGCTGCATCAGTTACAAATTTCATCTTAGATAATGTTGGATATTCTTGCTTTCCATAAACTACAATTTTGGAAGACAACTTTATGACACAAATGCCGCTATCTCGCCAACTTTCACACGATTATGGAGTTTTAGCACTCACTTAATTTTGACACTGCCATACATGGCACAGCCATGTGTGTACACCAGGCCACCCTGCCTGCAATTGCTGACTTTTCATTTCATTCTGTCCTTTCTGTGCCACTTAGTGCCAAGGTCATCCACACAACCATAGGTTGAAAACCCAAAGTGGATTTCCAACATTCTTATTTGCTTGTTGGCAGTATCATACATTTTCAATTAACCTATGAATATTACAGTCACTATAAAGACAGAAAACATTCATTATTATGCTTTTGCTTTCTGTAAACAATATCCGTAACTCCATTTACTTTTAATAGACTGTCAAAGACAATTAACATCACTAGCAAACATCGATAAATTTAAAATTATTTGAAAACATCAATACTTTTATTTATCAATTTTTATAATTACAATTTAATTGAAAAGATTTAATAAAATTTTGGTCAAATTTAAGCTTTTACATTACATATTCCATCACTGTGTTTAATCTTTGTCTTTTGGCCTACTGTTATTTGATCGCACAACCCTATTTACTTCTTTGCCTGAACAACCATTTTTCTCAAAACTCTGCTTCAGATGTTTTCATTCGGCATCCAAGTGTTGCAGCATGGAAATTCTTTTGGCTCTGTCAACAAGACTTTTAATGACACCTCTCTTTTGTTGTGGATGGTGGTTGGAGACCTTATACAGATTTCTGTCTGCATGGGTGACTTTCTAAAAGAACTTATTTTTCAACCTTCCATTAGTCTGTCTCATAAATAAAACTTCCAAAAAGCATACTGTACTGTTGTTTTCCATACCCAAGGTAAACTGGATTTATATCATTTGGATGGACAAACCACAAATGTATCATACACAAATTTATGCCATCGACATTGTTTCTTATTTGCTTTTTATAGAGCTGACTGTTCAAATTTTTCCATTAAAAAAATTGCAATTGCATGGTTTAATGGCTTAACCATTGCAACACAATCAACTTGCTCATAACATTCACTGTTCATTGGACCTGACAAGAAATAAGAAAATGTCCAAAGAGAGCAGTCAGATTCCCTACAAAAAAGAAACGTTACATAGATCATAACTTTGTTAACTCAGATCATAGTGAATAAAAACACTATGCCAAAACTTACAAGAATATCTTTCAAATATCTCATCATTTTACCAAGAAATCTAAAGAACTAATTTTAATTCCTAAGATATTCTTTAAGTTTTGACACGGTATCTTTATTCACTATGATTTCCATTAATGAAGATATTATTTACACAACCTAAGTTTTCCCAAGGGATTTGATGGCTCTTTTTAGACACTACTTTACTTCTAGTCATTTCCAATGGGATAATGCATATTATGAGGTAACCCACAAGGTCCTGTGATCACTAATTTTTCTAGAGAGAAATTCTAACGGTCAGCTCTATCAAAAGCAAATACAAAACCATGTTGATGGTATCGATTTGTGGATGATAGATTTGTGTTTTGGCTACATGGTAAAATAGCTTTAAAAGAATCCTTTTGTTATCTAAATGATGTTGTTGTTGTTGTTGTTGTTGTTGTTGTTGTCATAGTTGTGATGTCCAGTCTGAAGACTGGTTTGATGCAGCTGTCCACGCAACTCTATCCAGTGCAAATCTCTTCATCTCTGAATAACTACTACAACTTACATCCTTCTGAATCCGTTTATTGTATTCCTTTGTACTCCACAATTTTTAACCCCCCCCACCCAAATGACACACACACACACACACACACACACGCACACACACACACACAAGAAAAACTTCCAGTACTAAATTGCTGATCTCATGACGCCTCAGAATGTGTCCTATCAAACGATCCCTCCTTCTACATTCTACACATGTGGCGCCACAAATTTCTTTTCTTCCCAGTTATATTCAGTATCTTCTCCTCATTAGTTATGTGACCTACACATCTAACCTTCAGCATTCTTCTGTAGGACCACATTTCAAAAACTTCTATTCTCTTCTTGTCTAAACTGTTGATCATCCATGTTTCATTTCCATACATGGCTACAATCCATACAAATACTTTCAGACAGGACTTCCTAAATCTATAATCAATGTTAACAAATTTCTCTTCTTCAGAAACACTTTTCTTACCATTGTCAGTTTACATTTTGTAACCTCTCTACTTCAGCCATCATTAGTTATTTTGTTGCCCAAATAACAAAACTCGTCAACTACTTTAAGTGTTTGTTTCCTAATCTAATTCCCTCAGCATCACCTGATTAAATTCAATGACATTTCATTATCACTGTTTTGTTTTTGTTGATCTTCATCTTATACCCTCCTTTCAAGACACTATAAATTCTGTTCAACTGCTCTTCCAAGTCCTTTGCTGTCTCTGACAGAATTACAATGTCATCAGCAAACCTCAAAGTTTTTATTTCTTCTTATGGAACTTTAATTACTATTCCAAATTTTTCTTTGGTTTCCTTCACTCCCTGGTCAGTATGCAGATTGAATAACATTGGGGATAGGCTACAATCCTCACTCCCTTTTCAACCACTGTGTCGTTTTCATGCCCCTTGACTCTTATAACTATCGTCTGGTTTTTGTACTAGTTGTAAATAGCCTTTTGCTCCCTGTATTTTACCCCTGCTGCCTTCAGAATTTCAAAGAGATTATTCCAATCAACATTGTCAAAAGTTTTCTAAGTCTACAAAGGCTATACATGTAGGTTTTCCTTTCCTGAATCTATCTTCTAAGTTAAGTCATAGTATCAGTAGTGTCTCCCATGTTCATACATTTCTCCAGAACCGAAACTGATCTCCCCTGAGGTCAGCTTCTACCAGTTTTTTCGTTCTTTAGTATTTTGCAACCATGACTCATTAAACTGATATTTCGGTACTATTCTCAACTGTCAGCACCTCCTTTCCTTGGAATTGGAATTATTACATTCTTCTTGAAGTCTGAGGATATTTCGCCTGCCTCATTCATGTTGCATAGTGGGTGAAGAGTTCCGTCATGGTAAGCTCCCCCAAGACTACCGAGAGTTCTGACACAACACTGTCTACCCCTTGAGCTTTGTTTTGACTTAAGTCTTTCAGTGCACTGTCAAATTCTTTCAGTGCTCTGTCAAATTCTTCTCACATTTATCATATTTCCCACCTCATCTTCATCTACATCCTCTTCCATTTCTATTATATCACCTTCAACTTCATCTATGATATTCATACAGCTGCTTCTCTTTTCTCCATAGGATTCTTTCAATTTTCCTGTAAGCGGTAACTATCTTTCCCTGGTGAAATATGCTACTAAAGCCTTACATTCGTCTTTCACTGATCCTGCTTAAGCATTTTGCATTTCCTGCCAATCTCATGTTTTAGACGTTTGTATTCCCTTTTGTCTGCTTAATTTGCTACATTTTTATAATTTCTTCTTTCATTAATTAAATTCAGCATCTCCTGTGTTATCCAAGGCCTTGTCTTCTCACATATTTAAGCCTCTGCTGCCTTCACTATTTCATCTCTCAAAACTACCCACTCATTTTCTACTGTATTCCTTTCCCCTGTTAACTGTTGTCTAATGCTCCCTCTGAAACTCTGAACAACCTCCAGTTCTTTCAACTTATTCAGATTCTATCTCCATAATTTTCTACCTTTTTGCAATTTCTTTAGTTTTAATCTATAGTGCATAACCAATAAATCTATATCTACACCTATACTCTGCAAACCACCATGAGGTGCATGGCAGAGAGTAGGTCCCATTGTACTAGTTATTTGGTTTTCTTCCTGTTGCATTAACATATGGAGCGTGGGAAGAATGAGTGTTTGAATGCCTCTGTGCTTCCAGTAATTATCATAATCTTATCATCACGATCCCTGTGTGAGTGATACATAAGGGGTTGTAGTATATCCTGAGAGCAATCATTTAAAGCCAATTCTTAAAACTTTGTTAACAGATTTTTTCAGGAAGTGAGTCAGAGTTAATTGCTGTATGGTTTAAAGGAGATGGACTTTGTAAAAAATTAAAGTTTCTGCTGATGTTACCTTCTATTATCGCAACTGATATAAATTATGTTTCCTTTCCTTATCTCCTATGAATTTCTTATATCATACTACACACTGATCTTGCCAAAAGCCAAGAAGCAATTCTTCTTGGTGTTGTAGCTCTCAGGGGCACCCTGGGATGCTCTCTGTGCGAGGCACCTCTGAGCATCTCCGTGAGCTGACATCACTTTGGGCGTGACGCTCGTGCAACTATCTAGTTTTACTAGGAGTTGAGCGGGATTTTATTCTGCATCTGGCCAGGGCAGAAACTGATAAGGCTGAAGGCCGGCGCAAGGCTAAATAAGTTATGTATCTGGAAAGCCAGCATCAGTTGTTGTGCAGCTGCAAGTGCAACAGCACTGAACAGTGAATGGAGATGCCATGCTATAGGAGGAGCTTTAGGCATTCTCAGCTGTTGGTCTATAAGGCCATTGATGCCATAGAAGTTATACGAGTAGTAATGTCACAGCGCAAGGGATTCAATAAGGCCTGTCATTGTGTAGCAGGTGTGTTCTGAATTTTATACTTACGCAGAAAGATAAACCTCAACATGCTAATGGTTGGGTTACTGCTGCAATTGTGCAGTATCGTGTGATACAGTAAAAGCCATTACAAGTCTGGAGAGTTTTACTAGTACAGATGTGATTGCTTATTGCACATTTCAAGTGAATGAGGTGTACAATCAGGACATTTGTCAGACACGATAGTTTACATCTCTCTTCAAGAGTCTGCCGTTTCAGTTCCTTCAGTATTTCTGTGACACTCTCCCATGGATTAAACAAACCTAAGTGTGTTTATGCTGCCCTTATCTGTATATGTTCAATGTTCCCTGTTAGGGCTATCTAGTATAAGTCCCACACACTTGATCAATGTTCTAGAACCAGTCACACAAGTGATTTGTAAGCAATCTCTTTTGTAGACTGATTGCACTTCCCCAGTATTCTACAAACAAACTGAAGTCTACCACCTGCTTTACCCATAACTGAACCTATGTGATCATTCCATTTCACATTTCAACAAAGTGTTACACCTAGGTACTTGCAGGAGTTGGTTGATTCCAACAGTGACTCATTGATATTATAGTCAAAGGATACACATTTCTTTTTTCATTTTGTGAAGTGCAAATTGTGGTCAGAGTCCACATCTGCCCCTGGAAATGTCTTACAACTTAAAATCAGGTTTTGAAATCTCTGACTTAACATTGTATTACCAATCAGGAAACTTCCGCAGTCTCCTGGTCTCTTCTATGTGTACAACCTTATGTCATTGACTCTTAAACCAAACGTTAGTGATGGTTCAATTATGCCGTTTGCAAAATTCTACCATGAGGGTCCCTCTTTCACTGCTTTCTCCCAGTCCATTTTCACATAGAATTTTTCCTTCTCTTCCCTTCGCATTATCGAATTCCAGTCCTCCATCAAAATTACATTTTCATCTCCTTTAACTATCTGAATAATTTCTTTTATCCCATCACATATTTCTTCAATCTGTTCATCATTTGTAGAGCTAGTTGGCACATAAACTTGTACTACTGTGAAGGGTGTTGGTTTTGTGCCCATCTTGGATGTGACAATGCGTTCACTATGCTGTTCATTGTAGCTTACCTGCATTCCTATTTTCTTATTCATAATTAAACCTACTCCTGTATTGCCAGCAGCCTTGCCACAGTGTAACACTGGTACCTGTATCACCAAAGTTAGGCACTGCCGGGCTGGGGTAGCACATGGATGGGTGACCATACCATCTGCCAAACGCTGTTGGCAGGCAGGGTGCACTCAGCCCCTGTGAGACAAACTGAGGAGCTACTTGATTGAGAAGTAGCGGCTCCAGTCTCGTACACTGACATGCAGCCGGGAGAGTAGTGCGCTGACCACAATCCCCTCCATATCCGCATCCAGTGATGCCCATGGGCTGAGCATGACACAGCAACCGGTCAGTACCATTGGGCCTTCCAAGGCCTGTTCGGATGGAGTTTTCAATACTCCTGTATTGCCGCTATCTGGTTTTGTATTTATAACCCTGTATTCACCTGATCAGTAGCCATGTTCCTCCTGCCTCTTTCTTGGATGATCTACCACCAGAATGGTGCATACAAGACTAAAAGAACATGAAAATCTTCACTGACTAGGGGAAATAGCAAAATCAGCTGCAGCAGAGCGCACTCTTCAGTCAGAATATCAAGGAGTGACATTTTCTGAAACCAAAAATTTGTCTACAATTACTATGTCTTTTCTGAGAGTATTTGTATGGCGTGTAGCCGTACATGGAAGTGAAACATGGACAATAAGCAGTTTCAACAAGAAGAGAATAGATGCTTTTGAAATGTGTTGCTACAGAAGAATGTTGAAGATTAGGTGGGTAGATCACATAGCTAATGAGGAGTTACTGAATAGAACTGGAGAGAAAAGAAATTTGTGACACAACCTGACTAAAAGAAGGGATCGGTTGATAGAGGACAGATTCTGAGACAATCAAGAGATCACAAAATTAGTAGTGGAGGGAAGTGTGTGTGTGTATTGGGAGGGGGGAAATAAAAATAATAAAGGGGAGATGAATACAGTAAGTAGATTCAGAAATATGTAAGCTGCAGTAGTTATTCGGAGGTGAAGATGCTGGTACACGGCTGAGTAGTGTGGAGAGGTGGTCAAACCAGTCTTCAAACTGAAGACCACATCATCAACAAGAACAACAACATGACTAAGTATTATCCACTGCTATATAGAGAAGCCATCGAAATACATAATCACAGGGATAATTGTAACAGAAAAGACGAAGCCATGAAACTTAGTGGTATATGGGCAATGGCTCTGCAGAATCGATAGATTGGGTCATACAACCTGGAAGACTTAATAGGAACTAAGACATCTGGTCCTGAGAGCCTTCATTGTACTTAAATACAATAGAACTACACAGCTTAAAAGACCAACTAATTTTTGTTATTGCTCCTCCTGAGGCTCCTTAAAAATGAAATCATCTTTAAGTGGTATATTGCAATACAGTTATTGTAAATTCTCAAAGTTTACAGTTTTATATCTAAGATAATCAGCTTTGCAAATACAATAAAATATGAAAAACAGATAAAACAGATAAAAATGTACAATAGTTAAAGCAAACATCATAATCCCCAAGTGTTGCAGCTTATCAATAATTGAGCCGATTTTCCTTGATACAGTAGGTGATCTCCTCTCTGAGCAATGTGCTAAACTTTTAATGCCACAAATTATAATTAGGTATCTTTTTCTACTTTTTAAGGCAGTATACTATAGAGGTTAAGCCACTGGATTCACATTCAGCAGCAGCAGGTTTCAAATACTCAAGCAACATCCAGAAATATGTTTCCGATTATTTCCATAAAACAATTAAATTGAATGCTAGAATGATATATTTCATTCTATCATTGTCCAGTTTAAGCTTGCCCTATCTCTGACGACCACACAATCAGCTGAATTTTACCCACCAACCTATCTTTTTTCTTCACATCACTTTCATAGGGCGCAGTAATGGAATTCCTTTGGACAGAGCAGTTCACAGGCAGTTGTCAATCAGCATTGAAGAACACAGTCACTGATTCGGTTATAGCTACAAATAGTGAAAGAAACTGCATAGGACATATGAAGAATGGAAATAATGACTTGAGGGATCAACCCCGTGCAAGTCACCATCAATCTGGTACCATTACAACTATGTGAAATCTGTGGAAGAATTATGGCAAATAGACCCATTTTTGTAAATGATATTAAATGTATCACACAGGACAAAGAAATGTTTCAAGACGTAATCATAGTATGTTGCCTTTAAGTAGCACAGTTGTTTACTCTGTACCAAAAACAGGAAAGAAAAAATGTTTATCCACACTGAACTTGTGAAACCTGTTACAGGGGACAGTTTCAGGGTCCATGTATATAGCCAAAAAGGTAGCTTCTGATATTTCACAGGTGAGTGAAGGACTAATTCTGTAAATAATCTTCTAGGCTGTGTCTCAGCTGTTTCTCCACTATATCTTTCTTCCAGGAAAGCTATTTCAGTATGATATATAGGAGAACTTCTGTGAAGTTTGTAAAGTAGAATGGGCACTGGCAGAATTGAAGCTGTGAGTGTGGATCATAATTTGTGCCTGGATAACTAGTCGGGAAAAGCAATGCCACTGAAATACAATGTTCAAGGTTTGTGACCCAGTCTGATACACAGTTTTAATCTGCCAAGACATTACAAGTCTCCACTTGTCCTAATAAAACTTGTCCTAATAAACCCAGTCAGCACTCCCATTTAATTGCAGATTTTGTTTCTATGTTAATAGCAGGTTTGGAAATGATACAGATGACTGTAATTCTTCAGTTTTTCTGACATATATCATGTATGAAAATTTTTTGGGCACAAGCAGATCTTTATGGCAGACATGCACAACTACCTGACCATCCACCTGAGAACTTTCTGCAGTTTTCTTTGTAAGTAATACTCTTGGATTACATGCAAACATACTCAGTAAACTATACACTGAATAGACAAAAGTCATGAGATAGTGATCTACACATACACAGGTGGTGGTAGTATGGTGTACACGAGGGGTAAAAAAAGTATTTCATTGGCAGAGCTGTTGTTTTTACTCAGGTGATTCATGTGAAAAGGTTTCCAACTTCATTACGGGTGCATGACCGGAATTAACAGACTTTGAATGTGGAATGATAGTTGGAGCCAGAGACATGTAACATTCCATTTCAAAAATCATTTGGGTATTCAGTATTCCAAAATCCACCTGAGTGTGTCGAGAACACCATGTTTCAGCAACGCAGTGGCCGACAGCCTTCACTGAATGATAGAGAGCAGTGACTTTTGCATAGAATTGTCAGTGTTAACAAACAAGCAACACTGTGTCAAACAACCGCAGAAATCAATGTGGGATGTATGACAAACATATCTGTTAGGACTGTATGGCGAAATTTGGCATTAATGGGCTACGGCAGCAGATGACAAATGCAAGTGCCTTCGCTAACAGTACAACATCACTTGCAGCACCTATTCTGGGCTCATGACCATATGGGTAGGGTCCTACACAACTGAAAAACCATGGCCTGGTCAGATGAGTACTAGTTTCAGTTGGTAAGGACTGATGGTAGGGTTCGAGTGTGGCGCAGACCCCACGAAGTGAAGGACCCAGGTTGTCAACAAGGCACTGTGCAAGTTGGTGGTGGCTGTGTTTACATGGCATGGGCTGGGTCCTCTGGTTTAACTGAACCAATAACTGACTGGAAATGGTCATGTTCGGCTACCGGGAGACTATTTGCAGCCATTTATGGACTTCATGTTCCAAAACAAAAATGGAATTTTTGTGGATGACAATGCGCCATGTCAGTGGGCCACAACTGTTCTGGATAATTCGAGTGAATGCAGGGCCACTCAGATCGCCCAACATGAATCCCACCTAGCATTTGTGGGACATCACTGAGAGGTCAGTTAGTGAACAAAATATTGTTTCAGCAAGATTTTTGTAATTATGGACAGCTATAGGGGCATCATGGCTCAATGTTTCTGCAGGGGCCTTCCAACGACTTGAGTCCATGCCACATCGAGTTGCCAAACTATGCCGGGCAAAAGGAGGACCGACACGATGTTAGGAGGTATCCCATGACTTTTGTCACCTCAGCTTACAGCTGGTGATTACAGCCAACGGTTCCTTTGACACTTAAAAGTTTTGAAATTGAAGCAATAATCACTTACACAGTAAGAATAAATATAAAAAAATATTTTTTGTTGGTAGTATTGTTTCTATTTTCAGTAACAAAAAGGGTGACTGACCAGCTGCAGGTGTTGGGTGCTGACCATTTTCAAAGGCATCAGAAGATTCTTCCTTTACAGCTTCATTTATCTGTGTTGCCCATTTGATGATCACTCCTTCAATTGCACTTTTCAAGTACAGGTCTACTTTTTCGCCTTTGCTAAAATGGGGGGTAAAAAAAAGAAAAACAATTTACTGTAACATTATACGAATCCCGTAATGGACATTGGTTCAAATTTTGGATATGCACTGAAATCAAAAATTAAAAATTTTAGTGCTACAAAGAGGACTGACATTCCCCTCCTAAAAGAATATGCTACCAACTAAAAGATCAAATTTAAGTGAACAGTTCATAAACCTATTATCCTCTCCATTTTTCTTCAACAGTAGTGGCCAGTAATGGGAGATTAATAGCCATGCACTAGTGTCTACTAAATAATTTGTTGAAATAACTAACAGACACCAAAGAAATGAAGATGACTGTCTTACGGTCACAAATCATGGAGGAAAAAAAACGAATTCATACAAACAAAACAAGAAGCCAGGGTAAGAAAAGGTCAAAAGAATCATGCTACTGAAAAATGTGGAAAGAAAATCAGAAATGAAGAATTAGTTATACAGAAGGACCTTGACAAGGCACCTATGGGGAAAAGTATGTATGAATTGATTGGGGTAAGGATGAAGTAAAAGCCCAAAGAGGAAGAGTGTATAAAAAAGTACGAGAGAGAATAGTTTTTAGTATAATAAAATGCTACTGTAAATTCAAAATGCTGGCAACAGCACAAAGCTCTCTGTCACAACTACTGTGCTTTTACTCTGCATGATATAACACTAAAGCACTGCAACATTATTAGTATCACACTGGTTCCGTGTACATGGCCCTATACCCGCTGCAAGCAAAACATACATACATACATCTCTAATGTAGAATGTCATTATGAGGGGACTTAAAAAAGTAAGTTACACATTATTATGGAAGGCCAAGTAACTTCTGCTGAATACTGCACTACATTTCAAAATGACAGAGATACATGATACTATTTTTCAATGTAGTCATCAAGTCTCTGTAAATAATGGTCAGAACATTCTACCATCTGTTCAGTTCCTCAATGATAGAAATCTGCTCCTTGGTCACAGAGCTATTTGAGGACTGCTGTGGGAACACCCTCATTGCTGAAAAACATGCAAATTGCTGCAAATCAGTTCCTCAATTGCCTGTGCATCATCGTACGAGGAAAATATCTATGGCCTGCCTTCTGATCAACATCACCCACATCTGTGAGGCTATGGTCAAATTGTTAGCACAATTTCACTATGGCTGAACACTGCATTTGGCCCAGAATTTCACGGTGAATCTGTGTGTAATTTAAATTTTTTGCCCACAAGAATTGTACTGTCCCATGTATTTCAAGTTTGAAGTACATTTACAGTTGCCATGCCATTTCATACCACACTCTACAGCAACTGTTATCCATACTACAGCAGAATTGTGCCTGCTGGATATCCAGAAATTAACACTCTCTTTTGACAATGCATTACTCTTGTTGCACAATGGTCTTAGTGTGAGATGACTTGTGTAACTTACCTTCGACATCAGCACAAGCCAATAAAAAACATGTGCTGTGATGCATTCATTCTGCAGTTAATCATGTCATTTTATAACAATAGGCCCTGTGAGGTGACAGAGACTATGTTATAGTTCATCTTTTAACCAGAAAAAAGATTTGGCCACATCCTAGATAAATTACAATACACGACAACTGTGAGAGAGGAGGCATTATTAGATAGAGACTGCATTAGCTATCTGTGGGACATAAGGCATTACTAGACAGAGAATGGATCAGCTGATACTTTTCTGAATTTAAAGTCATCTGTAAGTAAGCCAATATAAACAGCATGCTGTGCCAGGACACAAGAACTTAGTTCAGTTACAACGTGAAAACTGCATTCGTGGCATCATTGTTGAACATTGTACTGAATTACAGAATAAAAGGAAAACTGCATTAAAGTGTCACTACAGGTCAGTATACACACTCCCATTCCAGGCATTGCCAGAATTCAATGTGAGTTGCTAGGGCAAAGTTAGCCTAAATTGCTTGGGGGAGGGGGGAGGGGGGTGGGGGTCACCTATGGTGAACACAGTAATGGAAGTTCTAGTAATACCCCCTATGGCATCCAACATACAACTCCAGTTATTCACCATATGTTTGGTGTTCTCAAAACGAAGAAGAATGGTTGCCAGTTTCTTTTAGATCTGACAGCCAAGAATGCTGTCACTGACTGTTTTTCCTCTGTTAATCGATTTTTTGAATCTTCCATAGCATTTAACCTCATTTCAAATTTCTGAAGCAATTATGCCTGGAAGTGTGGCAGATAATCTAAGATGAGTAATGAATACTCACAGCAACAAAGTGAATAACAAATAATTTAAGTTATAACAAAAGTCAATTATTTGTACTGATAAATTCACAGAGCACCAATAGCATTCTTAGCTTTTGTAAGTGCAAGTTATTTCCTAAGAAAGGAAAGATGAATAATGGGGGTAATAGATAGAGTAATAACCTATTGAACTTTATTCCTGCACAGATTGGAATCAAGCTTCAAAGGCTTCTTCAGCATCTTGTATGAGTGTTGAGTGAAGGCAAGTCAAACTACACTCCTGGAAATTGAAATAAGAACACCGTGAATTCATTGTCCCAGGAAGGGGAAACTTTATTGACACATTCCTGGGGTCAGATACATCACATGATCACACTAACAGGACCACAGGCACATAGACACAGGCAACAGAGCATGCACAATGTCGGCACTAGTACAGTGTATATCCACCTTTCGCAGCAATGCAGGCTGCTATTCTCCCATGGAGACGATCGTAGAGATGCTGGATGTAGTCCTGTGGAACGGCTTGCCATGCCATTTCCATCTGGCACCTCAGTTGGACCAGCGTTCGTGCTGGACGTGCAGACCGCGTGAGACGACGCTTCATCCAGTCCCAAACATGCTCAATGGGGGACAGATCCGGAGATCTTGCTGGCGAGGGTAGTTGACTTACACCTTCTAGAGCACGTTGGGTGGCACGGGATACATGCGGACGTGCATTGTCCTGTTGGAACAGCAAGTTCCCTTGCCGGTCTAGGAATGGTAGAACGATGGGTTCGATGACGGCTTGGATGTACCGTGCACTATTCAGTGTCCCCTCGACGATCACCAGTGGTGTATGGCCAGTGTAGGAGATCGCTCCCCACACCATGATGCCGGGTGTTGGCCCTGTGTGCCTCGGTCGTATGCAGTCTTGATTGTGGCGCTCACCTGCACGGCGCCAAACACGCATACGACCATCATTGGCACCAAGGCAGAAGCGACTCTCATCGCTGAAGACGACACGTCTCCATTCGTCCCTCCATTCACGCCTGTCGCGACACCACTGGAGGCGGGCTGCACGATGTTGGGGCGTGAGCGGAAGACGGCCTAACGGTGTGCGGGACCGTAGCCCGACTTCACGGAGACGGTTGCGAATGGTCCTCGCCGGTACCCCAGGAGCAACAGTGTCCCTAATTTGCTGGAAAGTGGCGGTGCGGTCCCATACGGCACTGCGTAGGATCCTACGGTCTTGGCGTGCATCCGTGCGTCGCTGCGGTCCGGTCCCAGGTCGACGGGCACGTGCGCCTTCCGCCGACCACTGGCGACAATATCGATGTACTGTGGAGACATCACGCCCCACGTGTTGAGCAATTCGGCGGTACGTCCACCCGGCCTCCCGCATGCCCACTATACGCCCTCGCTCAAAGTCCGTCAACTGCACATACGGTTCACGTCCACGCTGTCGCGGCATGCTACCAGTGTTAAAGACTGCGATGGAGCTCCGTATGCCACGGCAAACTGGCTGACACTGACGGCGGCAGTGCACAAATGCTGCGCAGCTAGCGCCATTCGACGGCCAACACCGCGATTCCTGGTGTGTCCGCTGTGCCGTGCGTGTGATCATTGCTTGTACAGCCCTCTCGCAGTGTCCGGAGCAAGTATGGTGGGTCTGACACACCGGTGTCAATGTGTTCTTTTTTCCATTTCCAGAAGTGTAATTGTTAAAGTGCATTGTGTCATTCTGTGGCTGTTTAAAATTAACTGTGTGATACGAAGTCTCATCTACTGTGATGTCAGAGATGTTATTTGATTTCTGAATGGCCAGGCATTCAGTTAATAGAAATTTATCATAAACTATGGGAAGTGCATGATAATAAAGTAATGAATTACATAAATGTGCAAAATCAATGTGAAATGTTTTGATAATACAGTAACTAATGAATGCAATGTGTGAAAGCGATGTGAGTTGTTCAACAATGGCCATAGATGATTTGAAGACTTAACTGAAGAATGAAATCAAACAAATGGCTTTTCACAAGATTCATAGATTTGCTAGGCAGGAAACATTTTGGAAGTGATGCCAAGGTAAACAATACAATTAACAACTGGCTTAACAGAGTGGTAGCAGCAGACTACAACATGGGAATTCTGAAGGTTGGTTACAGATACGACAAATTGTTTAGTAACAGTGATGTTTATGTAGAGAAGTAAAGTAAGATTCAATTCATTGAGTGACATGTTTCTTGTTACTATTTTTTTTTAATTTATTGTAGCCATAAGTCCAACCCCTCGTCCAAGTCGTGGGAGATGCGCAACGGCACAAAGTAGGGGACTGCCTATAGGGGCGATGTACAGCGGGGACTTCGTGTGCCCCAGGACCGCTACAGTAGGTGGGAAGGCCCTATGGGAACCCTGAAACATGACGGCTAACAGGGCTCTGGTGAAGCTGCGATAGGCCTAGCAAGCCAGTAGTGGATAAATCAACTGCTTTTAAAAAGGGAACATGCCTCGGATCACGGAACGGATTTAAAGGAAACCGACCAAGCAATGAAAAAAGATTACGAGATGGTTTACGACTGGGGACCTTAAACGTAAGGACTCGTAACTGGGAAGTTAGAAGAAATTGTAGAAATGATGGAAAGGACGAAATTGGACATCTTGGGACTTGCTGAGACTTGGTGGAGAGGAGTTGGTGAACAACCACTAAGTAAAGGATGTAAACTGTACTGGATAGGAAATGAGAGGGGAAGAAATGGAGTGGCAATAGTGGTCAGAGAGGGTCTGCAGGAGGAGGTGGAAGGTGTCACTGATCGAATGATAAAAGCCAGAGTACGAGTGAAAGGAAAAAGCACTGAAATCATCCAAGCATATGCCCCATAGGTGGGGTGTACAAAAAAGGAGAAGGAGGAATTTGAAGATGACATGCAAAAGCAGCTAGATGGCGGTAATCAGATTATAATAGGGGACCTCAGTGCACATGTTGGCACAGACAGGAAAGGATTCGAGGAGATAATGGGACCAGAGGGCTGGGGGAACCGAAATAGAGAAGGAAAATTGTTGCTGGAATTCTGCAAGAGGAATGGGCTGGCAATCGCAAATTCCTGGTACAAGAAGAGAAGTAGCCACAAAATAACTTGGTACAGTGGAGACTGGTCCCAAACTTCAGTAGTAGACTATGTACTAGTGGATAGGCAGATGATGAGCAGCCTCACAGATGTTAAGGTCATTCCATCTGAGGCTTTAGACAGTGACCATCGGCTGTTGGTAGCCACCCTGAGAGAGAAAAAAGATAGGAGGGCAACAGATATACAGGAGAAAAGGTTGAAGACATGGATGCTGAAAGAGGATGAATGGAGGACCCAGTACCAGACACTGATCAGGAAGAAGCTGCCAAAGGAAGATCAGAGAACAGTGGAAGAAGAGTGGGGAGATTTTAAGAGGGCTCCAGTTGAGGCAGCTGAGACTGTGTGCGGAAGAACTAGCACAAAGAGGAGGAGTAAGGAAACCCCATGGTGGAACAACATATGTAAAGAGGCAGTACTTCGAAAGAACAAAGCCTTCAGAGAATGGTTCCAGACCCAAACAGAGGAAGCTAGGGTAAAATATAAGGAAAGCAAGAAAGCGGCACAGACCATAGTAAGGGCGGAGAAGAAGAAGTGGATGGAAAAATGGACAAGAATGTTAGAAGAGGACAGTGAAGGGAACAAAAAAGTACTTTACACCATGGTAAGAAATAAGAGGAACGACAGAAGCGAGTGCCTGAGGATCATGGATAATAATGGAAGAGTTGTGGAGGAAATGCATGAGCTCAAAAAGATTTGGAAGGAGTACTTTGAAGATCTGTTGAATGCCGCCAAGCAGGTAACTAACAGCGATGGAGAGTCTAAGGCAGCAGACGATTATAATAGTGGGGAAATTGATGATCTAACTTGGAATGAAGTGGAAGAAGCCATAAAGAGGATGAAAGGGGGCAAGGCACCAGGTTGGGACGAAGTAACAGTGGATATGATATGAGCAGCAGGAGAAGTAGGAACCCAGTGGCTATACAGAGTGCTGAGGGTGGTGTGGAAGGAGAACAGAATTCCTGAGGATTGGAAGAAAGGAATTATAGTCCCGATCTTCAAGAAAGGGGATAAAAGGAGATGTGAGAACTACAGAGGAATCACCCTGCTATGCCACTGTGGAAAAATCTATGAAAAGATCCTGGAAAAGAGAATAAGAAGCAGTATTGAAAGTAGACTGCAAGAGGAGCAGTATGGTTTCAGACCGGGAAGATCAACAACGGACCTCATATTTGTGGTAAGGCAACTGCAGGAAAGGCACTATGAGTACGGGAAGGACTTAATCATGGCCTTTTTAGATATTGAGAAGGCGTATGACAGTATCTGTAGGGACAAGCTCTGGGATGTGCTGAACGCAAAAGGGATAGATGAAGAGATAACACGAAAAGTCAGAAAAATGTATGAGGGAAGTGAGAGCTGTGTGAAAGTGGGGAGGGAACGTACTGCATGGCTCAAGCTGGAAAATGGGCTGTGACAGGGAAGTGCACTTTCGCCTTTATTGTTTATTATTGTTATGGATGAAATCCTACAGCAAGTATCAGATGCAATTGGAGATCATAAAATGAAAGCAGTGCTTTTTGCCAATGACCTGATGTTATGGGGAAATTGCGAGAAGGAGGTGCAAGAGCAGTTACATGTATGGGAGGCAACGGCAGCACAATATGGAATGCATTTCTCTGCAAAGAAAAGTGAAATAATTGTCGCAACAAGGAAGAAGAATAGGCCAAATGTGGATATAACTTGTGGAGGGGAAAAACTACAAGTGGTAGAGAACTTCAAGTACCTGGGAAGCATGATTGAAAGTAAGGGGGGAAACGCAATGGAAATAAATGAAAGGTGCAGAAAAGCAGGGCAGTTCTACAAATGCATTAGGGGGCTTATTTGGAGCAAGGAGGCGCCACAGAAATCCAAGGGAATTATATACCGAACCTACTTTGTCCCCATATTGGCATACGGAAGTGAGACATGGGTAATGCATAAAAGCGACAAAAGTAGAATACAGGCTAGTGAAATGAAGTTCCAGAGGAGCAGGTTGAGTGTAACAAGACGAGACAGATTGCGAAATGTGTATGTGAGGGAAAGACTAAAGGAGGAACCAGTACAGGACAGGATAGAAAAATCAAGACTGCAGTGGTATGGACACATGAAGAGAATGGATGAGGGAAGAATTCCAAAGAGGATGTTTGATCTGCAACTGGAGGGGAAGAGGTCCAGAGGAAGACCAAGAGATAGATGGGTGAAGGGAGTGAAGGAATGTGTGACGAGAAGAGGAGAGAACTGGACGAAGGTGGAAGAGGAGGAATGGTGGAAAGACAGAACACGATGGAGAGGCTTGTGTTCCCGACAGACCCAGCCAGTGGCTGGAAACTGTCCAAGATGATGATGATGACTAAGCAAAATTATATGGACTACAGAGGGGCGAGGAAGCAGGAGAAGAGGGAGGAAGTTATGTCACTCAGGATCCAAGCTGAGAGAGCCCATCTTGTATGAGGAAGACGAGAGGTAAATATGAAGGGCAATACCCCAGAGGCAGTGGGAGCTTGGTACAATATTTTAAATTCTGAGTTAGACAATTCACTGGTAGCCCTATGCCAGCTTCAGTTCAGATATGCCATCTCATTGTGGACTGCCATCACTTATTTTGTTTTTGTACTTATGTAACAAGTATTACAAGTCACTTCAGCAGCAACTTAACAGATAAGGTAAAGAGTTACACAGTCGGGTAAGCCTGTACCTCTCAGTAATATCAACTAGGGCTTGGTGAACTCTCTCCACTCCAGCTGGCATTGGCAGTAGTGTATGGCCAGTAATTTTTCCTCTAACTTCATACACAATGCTTTTGAGTTCATGTATATGTCTTTGTATATCCTCTGCCACAACTTTTGGCCATCCTCTGTGATTCCCAGGGTTTGATAGAAGAGGTACAAAAACCTGTAAATAAGAAATGATAAAATATGATACCAAAATGGCAACTAGCCTCCAAATGACACCACAGAATAAAATAGATCTGAGGGCAACTGTAGGTCATAGCTGAAATCACTGACTTTCATCCAGTTGTATCAAACAAAATAGTATGAAAACAATGATGTAAAAAAATGACAAATATTTAAGTTTGTATACCAATATAAGTCAATGTAGTCAAATATTTAAATTATTTAATGAGCAGAATGTAAGAAGACTGTGCAGAAATTTTACAATTTATATATTATGCTATGAGTCCAAAATGCTGCTGTGTTTGAATATATCGTTTATTACAATATGCCTATTCTGGCACGATTGCCATCTTCAGGTTATCTGTGGAAAGCACATCATTTGGTACAATATTTTAAATTCTGAGTTAGACAATTTAATGTATTATAGAATTATGGTTTGTTACATATATCAGGTGGTCTTGACATCCATATGACATCGATGTCTCAGATGCTGTCACATTACTATATAAGTTTGGTCCTTTGCTGTTGGTGGAGCTATAGTAGGTGTTAAACTTTCGCTGGAGCAGTTATTTGTGAAGATGTTTAATTATGACAGTTTATTTCATAATGATGTTGCTTGACAGCTGTATTGACAGTAGAGCCAGCAATGTTATATAGTTAGAGGCTGTTTGCTTCTGTGGTATTCTGCAAGTCGTATCTTTGTTCTTACCAGCAAACAGCCTGTAACCATACAATATCACCGACTCCACTGTCGGATTCATGCTAATGGCAGCCAAAGTGTAACACCCAACTAGAAACAAAGGTGGAACCTAAGGTCTCTGCTGAGATGATGTCTACTGGTGCAGCTTCTGGCCAGTGGGAGAAGCAGTCTATCAGTGTTAATAACTAACGTTGGCCATTCCTTGGAAGTAAGGGGCCGAGCAAACTGATATGAATGTGTGCAAATTGAGCTGTTGTATCCAGAAAATTGCCGACTGGTGAATGCACATCTGTTGACTTTGCTGATTGTCGTGTTGCTGCACCAACTCCTAGATGGTGCAAGTAATGTCTATTAACAAAATCCAACGCCTAGTGCATGGGTAGGAAAGGGTGAGATTTGTCACTGGAAACTTTGCAGTACAACTTAGCGTTGGCACCAGGAAACTCTACTGTCTGAAATTTCAGCGATGTTTCAGAGTCTTTAAGCAGGTCGTGCAGCTCCTGGTCTGACTGTTGTGCTGCCACGAGTTCTGTAAAATCCATGAAACGAGTTATGGTCCCAATGTGGGACAGGCAGTCAACCATTATATTCCAGAGATGTGTTCTATATCTGTGCTGCTCTGAGAAATGTAGATCAACTGGTTGTCCCTCCGAGGTGAACAATTCATGTTATTTTGTCGGAAGGCATATGCGAGCAGCTTATGGTCAGTAGAGATGGTAGATTCTCTGGCCTCCAGTTGAGATCGTGAATATTTAATGGCTTCCTAGATCGCTAAAAGCACTTTGTCATTGGCATTCCATTTCTGTTGAGACGGAGATAGCTCATTCCAGAAGAATCTTAGTGGCTGTCATGTTCCATCACAAAGTTGTTGCAGTGCCGTGCTGACTGCCATCTGACTCGCATCAAATGCCATTGCAAGTGGTGCAGTCAGTTGCTTCAAAAGCCAAGATCATTTCATCCATTCATGAAACTGGTGAGTTTCCCTTGCCCTTTGTGTCAGTGAATGCCGCTGTTAACAGTGCTTGCAACTCTGGTGCATGAGGTAGATGTCTCCAACAGAAATTGAGGACACTGAGGGAATGACGTAGTTCCCTGCAGGTCTTTGGGCGGGTCATCTGCAGAATGGCTTCACCTTTCTCCAGCATGGGCAGCGAACCTGATGGTGTGATGCTGTGGCTCAAAAAAACCAACTTGTGCCAGGCTGAAGACATACTTGGGGGTATATAGAACAATGCCATCCATTCCAATCTTCTGAACACTTTGATAAGATGCTGCTAATGTTGCTCCACAGAGATAGAAAAGAACAAAATGTCACTGAGATAAGCAAAACAAAGTTTTAGCCCTTGTAGCTTGGAGTCGATGAATCTTTGCCATATTTGCGCTGCATCTCGTGAGCCAAATGTTATGAACCAACTCTCAAAAAGGCTAAAAGGAGTAATAAGGGCTATCTTTTGTGTGTGTGCTCCTGCCAACAGAATCTGCTTATATGCCTTTGCACAGTCTAAAACAATGAATCCAGTCATGCCACACAATGCATAATTATACTCCCAAAGCAATGGGACGGGATAACAATCAGGGACAGTTCTAGCTTTTACAGCCCAACAGTCACTACAAGGGTGCCATCCACCATTCTGCTTTGGTACTAAGTGTAGTGGACATGACCAGGGCCAACTCAACAGCCGCATCACACATTCACAAATCATGCCATCAAATTCCGCTTTTTTTGCGGCAAGTCAACCTGGTACCAAGCGGCAAGATCAGCATGAGACTGTGTGCCAAAACATCCACACCTATTATGGGTTCTGACACGTCTGCAACCGCGAAATCCCATGTTAAGTCACACTGTAGTCCAAGGTCCAGGCTGATTCATAGCATTCCGTACATTGGTATAGCTGAATTTATGACAACAGTCAGGCAGAAGGCAGTACAGATCCATTTGCTGGGCATCTTCATGCACGGGAACACACATTAAGAAAAACCAGTATCTATGAAGTTCATTCAAACAAAACCCGGTCAGTGCGTCTACCTTTGCCTTACACGTAAGGTGGCACCACATAGCTGCGGGTATGGTAGCGCCATCTATTGGTAGGAAGATTGATATGTGCACACCGTTTGATGCTGCATAGCGACAGTGTGGTTTCACGATGAAGAGAAGGTGGTCACACAAGTTATCGTACACTACCGAATATGCAGGCGAGTAACCAGGAACAACGAGGAGTGATTCGATTTTTGACGGCGGTCAGAGCTGGAGGCCGTGAAATGTGTCGATGGATGAAGGCTGTGTATGGTGAGTACATTCTGAGTTGTTCAAGTGTCATGGAATGGCACAAAAGATTCCTCAAGAGGCGCAAGTCACTAGAAGATGATGCTCATCCTGGCCAGGCTCATTGTGTCATCACACTGGAAATGGTTGCGGAAGTGAATGCTTTCAGTCTTGGACAACAGCAGAATCACTGTTGACAAGATCCACTGGTTACTTTGTGTTATCGGTTGCACAATGAAGTGTGAGATTGGTTTCAGGCCTGGATCTTACAGCAGCCAACTAGTTTCTTCAAGGATTGAATCGACTGGCTAGTGTCGCAATGGGATAAATGTGCCAACAGTTTCGGTGACTATTTTTGAGTTTGTATACTGTTTATAACTACATTTTTGAGTTAATAAAATCATTACCCTTATTCTACACTAGTGACTGGGTTTCACTTGAATGCCCCTTATACAAGTTATTTCTGCCCAGATTTACAGTCACTGATGAATAGGCACTGACACGATGCCCAGAAACTTATCAGCATGTCTACATCTGATTGCCACCAGCATTTGGGTGTGAACATAGAATTGTACCTTGCCTCCCAGGTCCCCAAATCTGCTGTGATATCAGCCAACAGCGGGCTTGTCAGTATCTGACGCCGACAAAGAGGAAGATGAGCGGCTCCTTGATTTCTTGCAATAACAACCCCTGTCTCTGCTGCAGTCACCCCTAGTCAATAATTCTTCCATCTCCTTGGTTAGTAGATCCACTCTGGCGGAAAACATGTCATAATCGGCCAGTGTTACCATGTGCAACGACAAGCTGTTGCACACCACCATAACTGTATCACTGGTGCAGGTGTTATAGCATAAAATTTGTCAAATAACTCCACTACAGCATCTAAGGGCATTCCGGTTTGTGACACAATAATGCCTTTCACCTGTGGTGGCAGAGCAATTACTCTACAGTGTGTGCAAAAGACTTTCAGGCACGGCTCCCACGTCCACCTCAGTCAGCAGGTGTCATAAATATTGTGAACATCTTTTGTCGCCAGTGTATTATTGGGTTAGAACTTGTCTGATGTCTTCTTCCTGTGAAGTGGAAACCTGTCATGTCAGTTTCATTTTTAACTTCTCATCTGCATTCATCGTAGGCAAAGTGGTGATCACATCTTCGATCTCCATTCCGTATTTCTGATCCAGCTGGTGAATTTAGTTGCATCTGTGATTATTCCAGCATAGAGAAAGCTTGCTTCCACCTGCAAAAATCATAATGCTGAGTTATGTGGCCAAAATAGTGGCAAATGATACGGAAGGCACGGGCTTCATCAATGCATACATCATGTTGAACGCAGGTCCTTCCTGTGATATAATGTGGCTAATTCTATCATGTCATGATCACCATTGTTGGTAAGGACTTGTGTCTGTGGCTGTCTGAACAAATTACTATGCACATATTATTAGCCAGCAATATAATAAAAGACTCTCTTCACATCAGATTCAGCAACACTTTATTCTGATGTACAGAGAGTTGGTAAATGACGAATGTTGGAGGCATTTTACATGGAAGGAGAATTGACCCAACAATTAGAACATACAACAGTCAAAAGCAACTCTACAGGGTGTTACAAAAAGGTACGGCCAAACATTCAGGAAACATTCCTCACACACAAAGAAAGAAAATATGTTATGTGGACATGTGTCCGGAAACGCTTACTTTCCATGTTAGAGGTCATTTTATTACTTCTCTTCAAATCACATTAATCATGGAATGGAAACACACAGCAACAGAACGTACCAGCGTGACTTCAAACACTTTGTTACAGGAAATGTTCAAAATGTCCTCCGTTAGCGAAGATACATGCATCCACCCTCCGTCTCATGGAATCCCTGATGGGCTGATGCAGCCCTGGAGAATGGCGTATTGTATCACAGCCGTCCACAATACGAGCACGAAGAGTCTCTACACTTGGTACCGGGGTTGCGTAGACAAGAGCTTTCAAATGCCCCCATAAATGAAAGTCAAGAGGGTTGAGGTCAGGAGAGCGTGGAGGCCATGGAATTGGTCCGCCTCTACCAATCCATCGGTCACCGAACCTGTTGTTGAGAAGCGTACGAACACTTCAACTGAAATGTGCAGGAGCTCCATCGTGCATGAACCACATGTTGTGTCGTACTTGTAAGGGCACATGTTCTAGCAGCACAAGTAGAGTATCCCGTATGAAATCATGATAACGTGCTCCTTTGAGCGTAGGTGGAAGAACAAACTAAAATGAGCTCTAACATGGAAAGTAAGCGTTTCCGGACAGATGTCCACATAACATCTTTTCTTTATTTGTGTGTGAGGAATGTTTCCTGAAGTTTGGCCGTACCTTTTTATAACACCCTGTATAACTAATTAACAAAGGAATAAAAAACTATTCTAAGAGTAAGTGCATAAGTATCACAGAACACAGCACCTTTGGCAGCCAGCATGGAAACACTTTGACAGTGTTACAAAATTAAACGTGAAAACCACATGACTTGCACAGCACTGTATTGTCACTTCTGTCTGCTACACCAGCTTGCAGCATCTCGTCAATCGTTTCATTAGTGACACGCAAGATAGACAGTGCAAGGAAGTGTGCTGTATGCCATGCAGGTGGACCATTGGATTTGCAGGAGAAAATATCTGTGCTAATTTTTGAACAGATTTTATTCATACGAACTTTCCACAACATGAAACTGTCTACCATCACCTACAGAAACTTGCTGCAATGAACTTCTCAAATATTTGACACCTCAAAACGATATCAAGGTTGTCTGGTTTGATTTCCTTTTTTTGCTCCATTTATAAAAAGACTGCATCCTCCCCCCCCCCCCCCCCCACTCTCTCTCTCTCTCTCTCTCTCTCTCTCTCTCTCTCTCACACACACACACACACACACACACACACACACACACACACAAAATATTTGTATGCCAAATCCATTTCTGAACGTGTCCTAATTTCTAGATCCTTTGCAGATTCGCTGGTGGTTACTGGAGATATATCATCAGCATACATGATCACTGTTTCCTTTACAGCTTCTGGCATGTCATCTACATATAGAATAAATAGTAATATGGTCCCAATACCAAATGTTAGAGTATACCATATTATAACTCTTTGAATACTGAAAGCACATTTTCGATTCTGTTCCCATGTTTGTATGTTATCTCTACATATTCTTGCCTATTTTCAATAAATGACTTGATAATATTTACTGTTCTGCCTCTTATGCCATACTGGTTAAATTTTTCTAATAGAAGTCTCTGACACACGCAAGCAGAAGTCTTTGATAAGTCAAGGAAGATACTACAGACTTGTTTCTGATTTTGCAGTACCCTGACTACATATTCTGTGAAGTCTGCAACTGCTATCTTTGTGGATCGACTGACTGCAAATTATATTTTATTGGGCCTATTGTCTACAAAAGTAGCTTATGCATAAGACATTGTACAAGTCAGTTTACAAGTATACAGGTAAAAGTAATTTCTACGCTTCCTTATTTAAGATTACAAAACAACACATCATACATTAAGTATTTACAGTACAACTTGCTCAAAATGGAATCGCATGGGACTAAAATAATTTTCCAAACTGGAAAAGTTTCTAGATTACACAGAACACAATAGGTTACAAAAAAATTTGTCAAGTGCTATGCACACAAGTATAAATTTGTAGCTTTCTACATATTTACTTACCTTTACTCTTGTACAGTAGGTAGATATTTACTTACTGTATACTGTACAATAGAACACACTATATTATTATACTAACTGATACATAATATGGCATGTCTGTGTTTTTACCAACTGATACATAATATGGTATGTCTGTGTTTTTACTTTAACTTCGGATTCATATATTGTTGTACACACACACACACACACACACACACACATACACACGCACGCACGCGCACACACACACACACACACACACACACATTTGTTTATTTACATTTCACTTTTTTTTACCACATACCAAGGAGGGAAACCTCTTTGAATTTCCTGTTCAGAACTGTTTTTTTCTACGAAATTTTTTGTACTATACAGTAGATCCACCTGCTTGGGAGAATTTGTGTGTGTTGGAAATTGCAAAACACTGTTATGCATGCTATTGCTTCTTCAGGCGTGTTAATTTTTCTATGGACATTATTTTGCTCCTCCTTCTCTTGCTTTGTGCCCTCCTCAACATTTTATACGTTGCTGATGTCTATTACATCTGTTGCCAAAGTAGAAGAGAAGTGAGTAGACAGAAAGTCATCACTCTGAACATAGTCATCTGGACTACATGAAATGTTTTTCAGTTGAATTAATTCAGCAACTGCTGCAGGATTTTCTTGAGCTTTGATGAGTAAAGAAGCATCTTGTCCATCACTTCCAAACCCTGCTTTGTTCAAGCACTTGATGACAGCTTCGGGCTTTATTTCCCTTACTGCTAAGCCAATACAGTTCACTACATCCAGGACAGGAACCGACTGTGCAAGAGCAAACACACTTTCAGTCGCAAAGAATAAGCGACTACATTAATAATCGCCTATAATGGAACTTGAATGCATAAATAACCTCCTGGTCCACGGGTTGTGAGAGACTGGTTGAACCTGGTGGGAACTTAGTCAATTTCAATCTGATAACTTGACTTCTGAGTGGCAGGTTGCACTGTCTATGGAAAGGAGAACTTAGAGATTTCCTTTTTTCATTTTGGCAATGAAAGAGCCCAGCCACTCTTCCATTGAACTATTTACAATGCACACCTTCTTATAGCTTTGTCATGCGACACGAAGTTTACTGATGTCTATATTCTCAAAACAATGGGTTTTTGCTACCTTTCCAATCACCAGTGGCTTCTCCAGTTCACTCAACATGTTTCCACACAGCAGTACAGCGAGTCTTTCCTCGGACATTTTCCACTGATGCACTTTTCACCTTGAATTGCTAACAATTTTGAAGGGAGTGTGCGATAAAACTGTCCCATTCATTGGCAATGAACATGTCTTTTGCGTCATAATTCACAATTAGATTGTGCAGTACTGGCTTCCATTCTGGTGCTACATTTTCTTGCACATCCTTAGCTTCCCACACACTTCACTCGTCCCGACATTGTGTCTAGCTTTGAAACTGGCCAGCCATCCTGTAGATGCTTTGAACTCCATATTCTCAAGCTCTTCAGCAACTTTTGAAGCCTCACACTGCAACATGGGTCCAGGCAAATGTAAGTTGCCCACAAAGACTTCGTCTTTCTCATTCATCTCGATTACCTTAATCTTTTTGTCAAGTGTTGGGAATGCATACTTTTTGTTCAAAGTCATGTTGTCACTCAAGGTGTTACAAGTCAACTGAAACTGGCAGAAAATAATGCAGGTAAGGCATTTCTTTGGAATGCTTGACCTCACCTGGTAAAACCATTGTTTAAGGGGAAAACAATCATATCTTTCACATAACAGCATTGTCAGGGCTAACTATTTTCATATTAAAAGTAGTGTCCTTTTATATTCATGAACAGCTAAGGTATACTGTAACACAGTAGTACTGTATAACATTTTTTCCCACAGCGTACAATGTATTGTTAATCAACCTATTTCTGCATTAGGCACATTACACTTTATACGAAAAATTAGCATAAAAAGTGCATTGAGTCTATCTGTGGCTATACTCTGCAAACCATTGTGACATTCATGGCAGAGGGTACATCTCACTGTACCAGTTATTGGGCATTTTCCCATTCCATTCATGTGTGAAGTGTGGGAAAAATTATTGTTTAACACACTCTGTCTGCTGTAATTATTCCAATCTTATGTTCATGATTCCTAGGGGAGTGATATGCAAAGAGCTCAACAGACAGCAATAAAAATATCTGATCATTTGCCCAATAACATAAAAGTGTTTGATAGGTAGTGGAGCAATGTTTAAAAAATCTAATTTAAAATCATTTCTCCTGGACAACTCCTTCTATTCCATTAACATATAATATGTTCATTAATCTGCCAGTCCAGTTCTTTCAACACCTCATCTCAGTGACACTCTCCCATGGGTCATACAAACCTGTGACCATTCAAGCTGCCCTTCTCTCTATACATTCAATATCCACTGTTAGTCCTGTTTGGTATGTGTCCCACACATCTGAGCAATATTCTAGGATGTGTTGCAAGTGTGGATTTGTAAGCAACCTCCTTTGCAGACTGATTGCATTTCCCCTGTATTCTACCAATAAACCACGACTGAGACTATATGAACACTCCACTTAATGACCCTACTAGTTGTTGGACCCAAGTATTTTATGAGTTTACAGATTCAAATATGACACAATAATATTATATTCACAGGCTACTAAGTTTTTTCATTTTGCGAAGTGCTCAGTTTTACAGTTTTGAGCATTTAAAGCAAGTTACCAATCATTGCACTACTTTGAAATTTATCAAGATCTAACTAAATATTTGTACAGCTCCATTCAGACTGCAATTAGCTACAGATAATTGAATCACCTGCAAAAAGTCTGAGGCTACCATTAATATTGTCTGTAACATCATTAATACACATTATGAACAACAAGGGATCCAACACTCTCCCCAGGGATGCACCTGAAGTTACTTTTAGACGTGTCGATGACTCTCCATCCAAAATAACATACTGTGACCTCCCCACCATGAAATTCTCAATCCAGTCATGCATTTTGTGTGATACCTCATACGATCGTACTTTTGATAATAAGCATAAGTGCAGACTCTTTCGGGAATTGAGAAATACAGCAACTACCTGACTGCCTTGACCCACGTCTTTCTGGAAGCCATATGAGAAAAGTGCGACTTTGGTTTGACTTGATTGATGTTTTCGTAATCCATACTGGTTGGCATGGAGCAGATCATTCTGTTCAAGATACCTAATTACATTTGAGCTCAGAATATGTTCTAAGATTCTACAAGAAATCGGTGTCAAGGATATTGGACGATAGTTTCGTGGATCACTTCTGCTGCCCTTCTTGTAAATGGGTGTGGCCTGTGTTTTCTTCCATCTACTGGGCACAGGTTTTTGTTCAAGGGATCTATGAAAGATTACAGTCAGAAGAGACGCTAGCTCAGCCACAAATTCAGTATTGAATTTGATATGGATTCCATTGGGCCCTGGACATTTATTCACGTTTAACAATTTCAGCTGTTTCCCAACACCCCTGACACTAATATTTATTTCACTCATCTTTTCAGTTGTATGAGGATTAAATCTGGGCGATACTTGTAGGTTTACCTACGTAAAGGAACATTTGAAAACAGGGTTAAGCATTTCTGATTTTGCTTTACTACTCTCCATTTGATTTCCTGTCTTGTTTATGAGTGACTGAACAGTAATTTTGGTGCCACTAACAGCCTTTACATACAACCATAATTTCTTTGGGTTTTGTGAAAGACCATTTGACACTGTTATGCTAAGGTAGTCACTGAAGGCTTCACACAATGGTCTCTTCACTGTCACTGCATCTTTCTATCCATAGCACTAGGCTTTGTTTGCACATATGATGCAGTAGTCTCTGTTTCTTTGTAAGTTTCTTTACAGTGACTCTATACCATGGAGGATCTCTCCCATCATGAACTGTTCTATTGGGTACATATCTATCCAATGCATAGTCAAACAATGGAAAATCCAGGATGGAATGTAAAAATTATATGAAAACGAAAGTTGCTACTCACTATACAGCAGAGATGCTGAGTCGCAGATAGACAAAACAAAAAAACTGTCACAAAAAAGCTTTCGGCCAGCAAGGCCTTCATCAAAAACAGATGACAGAAATCCATACACACACTCCAGCAAATGCAACTCACACTCACAACTGCAGTCTCAGGCAACTGAAACCACACTGTGAGCAGCAGCACCAGTGTGCATGATGGAAGTGGTGACGGTGGGGATAAGGAGGAGGCTGGGTCAGCAGGGGGGGGGGGGGGGGGGATAGTGGGATAGGGCTGCAGGTTACACGAAAGGGCAGGGGAGAGATTGGAAGGAGGGGGGGGGGGGGGGGTTATCAGAAAAGGAGACAAGTGAAAAGACTGGGTGTGGTGGTGGAATGAGGGTTGTGTAGTGGTGGAATGGGCACAGGGAAGGCGTGACCCATATCCCTGTAATAGACCTAGATGCAAGACCTGTCCCATGCATCCTCCCACCACCACCTACTCCAGTCCGATCACAAACATCACCTATCCCATCAAAGACCTGTGAAACCAGTCATGTGATCTACAAGCTAAGATGCAACCAATGTGCTGCATTCTATGTAGGCAAGACAACCAACAAGCTTTCTGTCCGCATGGACGGCCACCGACAAACTGTGGCTAACAAACAAGTGGCCCACCATACTGCTGGGCATGCTGCCAATCATGACATCCTTCATTTCAGTGACTGCTTCACGGCCTGTGCCATATGAATCCTTCCCACCTACACCAGCTTTTCTGAATTGTACATGAGGGAAATTTCCCCACAATACATCCTATGTTCTCATAACCCTCCTGGCCTCAACCTTCGTTAGTCACTGTCCTAACCCATCCAGCCCCTTCCCTGTTCCCATTCCAGCACTATACAGCCCTCATTCCACCATCGCACCCAGTCTTTTTACTTATCTCCTTTTGCGCTAACACCCTCTCCACTTCTACCCTGTCCTCCGTATAACTTGCAGCACCTCACTGTCCAGCACCCCTACTCTACTATCCCTCCTCATCCCCACCCAACCTCCTCCTTACCCCCACCCAGTCGCCATTCCCATCATGCACCGGTGCCACTGCTCGCAGTGTGGTTTCAATTGTTTGAAACTCCAGTGGTGTGTGTGAGTTGCGTTTGTGTGAGTAGCAACTTTCCAGTGCTTAGTCAACTATTCTTTTAAATTTAAGCCATAGTTCCTCTCCATGCTCCTGTCCTGAGCTAAAAGTTTGATGTTCCTCATTGAGACTTGACACTACTGTTTCTTTGTCTAGTTTGCTGAATGTACAAATCTTTCTGCTTGTTTTAGTTGTTTTGTTATTCACTGTTGCTATAACTGCCTCATGATCACTGATACCAGTTTCAATGTGAGCTTCCTCAAAGAGGTTAGGTCTGTTTGATTGCCATAAGATCTAACATATTTCCATCGTGAATGGGGCTCTGAACTATCTGTTTGACATATTTTTCAGAGAAAGCATTCAGTAACATTTCACAGTATATCTTGTCATGTCCACCACTAACAAAGCTACAATAATCCCAATTGATTGCTGGATGATTAAAATCTTCTCCAGTTATTGCAGTACAATTAGGGAACTTATGTACAAGCAAACTAATGGTTTCTCCAAAGTTTTCGATTACGTCAAGAGGAGAATCTGGTGGTCGGTAAAAGGACTGTATTATAATTTTATGTTCATCCTTGATACTGAGTCTAGCCGAAACAATCTCACATGCAGTTTCAATTTCTATTTTGGTGGATTCGATTTTCTTGTCTACTGTGACAAATACCGTCTCCATTTCTCATTTTCCTATCCTTTCAATTGAGGTGTTTTTCTTGTTGTGAGTTGATTTTAAGTGATTGACGTATTGCGCGATCCAAGTCTTTACTTGTTCCCTTGTAATAACAGTTACTTTCTTTCCTGAATTTTACAGTCGCTGCCTTTCCTCTTGATGTTGTTGTCCTGCTAGGCAGTGCCGCATATTTGACTACTGACTTCTTTTCCGACTGCAGAGGGGCTAGGGCTATAAGAGACTTCTACATTTAAACAACTCACTACAAAGTCACAAAACATGGTACCTGTTATTTCCAAATCCATGTCATTCATTACACAGGATATTGTTTTCATTGACAAATTCCATAAGTTTGTCATATATAACTTTTTCTAATATTTTAGAAATGAAAGAGGAAATTGTGATGGGTCTGTAGTTATTAACATTATCTCTCTCACCTTTTATGTACTGGGATAACTTTAGATGTTCTCCGTACATCAGGGAAAAGTTCCTGCTTGAAGTGAGCAGTGATATAAGAATGTACGTATTTCAATTAGTGTGCTCTTCTTTAAGATTGTTTCTGGGACACCACTTGCATGAATGTGTGTGTGTGTGTGTGTGTGTTTTTCTATTTTGGATGAAGGACTTGGCTACCACATCTTGTGAGACAGAGGTGATGTTCACTGGCACTCTACATGCACTTACTTTATATTAATTGTCTTGGGTGTTTTTATTTAAGTTTATCATGCTAGCAGCAACACCTGTGATAAGTTGTTAAATGTGGTGACTACTTTCAAGTGATTCATTGCTTCTTTATTTTCTTGTGACAGTGTTCTATTTTTACACAATGGAAAATCCAGGATACAATGTAACTATAACATCAAAAGGAAAGTTGCTACTCACCATATAGCAGAGATGTTAAGTCACAGACAGGCACAACGAAAAGACTCTCACAATTACAGCTTTCGGACTTTAAGACCTTCGTCAACAATAGACAACAGACACAAATACACACACACACACACACACACACACACACACACACACACACACACACACACACTCACTCATGGAAACGCAACTCACACACATGACTTTTTGTTGTGCCTATCTGCGACTCAGCATCTTCGCTACTTGGTGAGTACCAACTTTCCTTTTCATAATAGTGTTCTGTTTTTTTATGATTCTATATTTTCATCAGATTGACTTTTTTAATTATAAATGTATTCATCATTATGCATTACTTTTGCTATTATTGTCATTTTTCTTAGTGTTTCGGAATATTTTGTATTAAATAATGGAAGGACTAGGATGGAATAACAACAATATTATGAAAACGATAGATAGCTACAAACCACGTAGAGGAGGTACTGAGTTTCAGAGAAGCACAATGAAAAAACTGCTAAGCATTTAAGCTTTTGGACAAAATGTCCTCCTTCCAAAACGGAAAACAAAGACGCACACACATCCAAGCAAGTACAGCTCACACACACACACACACACACACACACACACACACACACATGGTTGCCAGGGCCTGGCCAGGCACAGTATCCCTGTGTGAGTGAGTTGTGTTTCCGTGAATGTATGTGTTTGTGTTCTATTTTGGTAGAAGGACTTTTTGTTCAAAAGCTTAAATTGTATGAGGATAATCCCAAAAGTAAGGTCTCCTATTTTTTTATAAGTACAGAACTCTGTTTGTGTGGCAGCTGGTCACACTGTTACGACGAGTGCTTCACGCGCTGTGTGTAAACAAGCAGCTTTCGGCCATTAAGGCCTTCGTCAACAATAGACACATACACTCTCACAAACACACACACACACACACACACACATACTCACGCAAATGCAACTCACACACACGACTGCAGTCTCAGGCAACTGAAACCACACTGAGAGCGGTAGCACCAGTAAATGATGGGAGTGGCATCTGGGTGGGGGTAAGGAGGAGGCTGGGGTGGGGAGGGATAGTATGGTGGGGGTGGCAGACAGTGAAGTGCTACAGGCTAGACGGAGGGCAGGTGAGAGGTAGGGAGGGGGGGAAGTAACAGAAAAGGAGAGAAATAAAAAGACTGGGTGTGGTGGTGGAATGACAGCTGTGTAGTGCTGGAATTGGAACAGGGAAGGGGCTGGATGGGTGAGGTAAGTGACTAAAGGAGATTGAGGCAGGAGGGTTACAGGAACGTAGAATGTATTGCAGGGAAAGGTCCCACCTGCGCACATCAGAAAAGATGGTGTTGGTCGAAAGGATCCATAGGGCACAAGCTCTGAAGCAGTCATTGAAATGAAGGATATCATGTTCGGCAGCGCACTCAGCAACTGGGTGGTCCATTTGTTTCTTGGCCAAAGTTTGTCGGTGACCATTCATGCAGACAGGCAGCTTGTTAGTTGTCTGGTTTCACAGGTAGCCCTGCCTTTGATGGGACAGCTGATGTTAGTGACTGGACTGGATGCTGTAAGTTACTCAATAATATAAAGCTCTGCCATGCTGTGTAAGAGCAGTTCCATTAGGTGTTATGAATATTTCAGCTGTTCCATATACCATGTACATAACACATATGTAAACACTTCAGTGTTTATATCATTATTCGTCTGCTCTATACTGTATATGATACATGGAATAGCTGTGAATTTATCAGCTGTTCACTTCAGGGTTTACATCATTATTTCTCCAGCTCTGTTATGTAGATGGTACATGGAATAGCTCATAAATTCACAACACCTAGTGCAACAGCTCTAACACAGATGGCACAGCTTTATATTGGTTTGGGTTGTTTGGGGAAGGAGACCAGACAGCGAGGTCATCGGTCTCATCGCATTAGGGAAGGAAGTCGGCTGTGCCCTTTCAAAGGAACCATCCCGGCGTTTGCCTGGAGCGATTTAGGGAAATCACGGAAAACCTAAATCAGGACGGCCGGACGCGGGCAGCTTTATATTATTGGGTGGGTTAGAATATCCCATAATGCTTGAAAATGAGAACATGCCTAAATTGTAATGGTAATAAATAATGTTTTAACAGCCAAAAGTGGATGATTTCACTAAAAAATAATTTTTATACTGAAATATAAATGATTGTAGGAGTCTATCTAAAATACAGTGGGTGATAGAGACAAATTGTTAGCTTATTTTGAATCAGCGTGTTTCACTTATCTCAGAACAAGTGATGAGATACCAAGATATCACCAATTATTAAAATTTGTTTTCCAGTTTTATGATCAGTTCGACCCTCCTCCTTGAAAATAGGAATGACCTGTGCTTTTTTTTCCAGTCCAGTTTTGAGTCCAAACAAGTTGTTTATAGATATAAAATTTCTGCTTATTATTTTAACCAAAATACTTGAGTAACCTTTTTATCAATAAAATAGATAAATTTCATTTTGTTTACAGAACTCCACTACAGCTAAGAGAGAAAATTCAGATCTGTAATAGCACTCTTTCAATTTCAAAGTGACTATTTTTGATTAAATTGTATGTTATTATTCACTGCTCAATAAGATACAAAAAATAAAGTAGCTCATTTTGTGACCACTGATGATAATGTTAGAAGTTCTTGGGTATTGATAGCACCTCCTGCATACAGAATCTTCCAGTCCAACTTAAAGACTTTACGCTGAGGCCTTCTTCCATGAAATTGAACCACGCAGGCAAGCACAGCAAGCAGACCAAAGTACCAGATTATAAGAGTGAGTGTGATGCAGCACCAATATCCAAGAACTTTCAGTTTCAAAGTAGCTCACTGCTTTCATCTAAGTCACATTATTTTTAACTAAAAAAATATTTTACGCATCATCTTACCTCTGCAACTAAAACAGATAACTCATCAATAGGTTTTGATGACATATCTCCACAAAGCAATACTTTCTGATAGTTCTGAGATGTTACTGGCTCTTTGTAACATTTGATAAAATAACAACATTTTGTTTTACTGTTAACTGGGAAACTGTTGATAGGTATAAGCTGTCCAGCAGTATTGACTGTGACAATTAACAAGTATTCTGTTGTCTTATCCAAGAAATCCATCACAATTTTCTGTAACAAAATAAGAGCGGAAAGAAATGTGATACAAGTTCAACAGATGTCAATACTTTCTGAGTTAAATGAGTGACTACAGCATTGGCATTGACATAAAACAGCTGCTACCACCTACCATAAAAATCAGCAAACTACAGAAAAAATAGCTTTTTGTACAGCTCTCACTTAGAATGAAATGTTGAAAGACTGTCATTACTGGAGGAAACGGTTTTCATAGCTTAGTGATAAAGTGACCACAAAAATGTCTCCATTTATTCATTCCTCATGTTCTGTACGTATCCCAATAGGAAGGTCCTGCCTCTTAAGCCGAAGTCACTAACTTATGCTTTCATGATGGAGTTAGACTTAGAGGTATGTTGATCCGAAGCCCAGTGGTGGAAATTTTTTACTGTCAGTATTTGGCCAGCAGGGAGATGAGGGGTAGTGGTGTAAAATTCCTGATCACCAGTATCTGCACCAATGTCTTGCATTAAATTTCCATCCACGCTGCAGTGTCTCATAAAGTAAGGGACACACAATACTGTTGATGATGACCCATCCAGCAGATTGGGACGCGAAACTCAATGGATCACTTGGTGCTATTCGAAAGGAGTATGCTGTGTGCCAGCACTGGGTTTCATCCTTTTTGTTCACTTCATCCACAAACTGAATACTACACTTACGAGACTCAACACAGTCATCAAGTCAACACGGATACACACTTGACACTACATAACAGCTCAGAGGAAGGCAACAGCAAATCACCTACACTAGGACCTCACCTAGGAGTGGAATGCAGGATTCTTGCATATGTTCCCCCGCACTCATTCCGTAAGAATGGCACTACTTTGGCTTGACAACAAGAATGAGCTGCTTTCAGGGAATTGAAATAACCCAAGGCATGCATGAAAAAAGAGAAACTGAATCTGCACACTGTATTAACAATGAACTATCACTAAATTCTTAATACTAATTGTTCTCATCCCAGCTAAATGTAACCTAGTCAATTACTTTAAAAAACTGCTCCTCCCTCGGTTTTATTAGATAACATATGTATATCTCCTACTCGTAGCTTTTTTTTTTTCTTTGGAAAAATACACTATTATTTTTTGAATAAAATACTTACCTTCATTTGTAATAACAGATACCTGTTTACAATACACTGCTGTAAGTCGCACATCTAAACATTGGCACTTACAATGCAGCCAACTGGAAATTTTAATCCTTTAATCCAGATGCATAGATTATTTGTAGACTGGGTGGCTAAATGATGCAAGCTTTTAATTTTCTTCTCGATTTTCTTTTCCTTCTGATCTTGCTTTATGTTGGCCTGGAGCTTGTTGAAAAACTTTCCACCAAGGTCTGAAAGTGCATTCTGATTCTATACAATGAGACAAACTCTACATGAAAATTAGTTTTCTGTGCAGTGTTTTGATTGTGCAAATCCCATTTCAGCCAAAACTAAATATTATTAGAAGCCACATGCAATATTAAGCAAAAAAGTTCTGATAAACATGTGTAACAATGGCAAGGTCCTTACAGAGGCATCCACAATGTGCTGTTATATTCTTTACATATTGTAATATTCTCACTGCTCCCTTCTGTAGTATAAACACTTTCCAAACTTCAGCTTCATATCCTAGATATTAATTTATTAAGACAACAGGAAATGAAAATATGGAAAATTAACCAACACTCTAGCCTTCTCATCAACACTATGAAAAATACTTGTAAGTAACATTAGCATTTCTTTGCATTGACTCCATTTCACTTTTTATTAAGGATGATCCCAAGGAATTTTACAAAAAGTGTTTCACTTAGCGTATGACCATTTATTTTTATATCTGTAATCAGAAGATATTTTTGTCTTGTATGAAGTTGGATTATATAAGTCTGTGTGAATTAGGACTTAAATTGTTGACTATGAACCAGATGTAGTCCTGTTCGACTAACATTTGGGTTATGTTTGGCAAAGACTGATTTCACACCCTGGATTTCATGCTTATATCATCAGCAAAAATTACAGTTTTTGACTGTGCTTTAAATCTGTTCGGAAGATCATTTCTATAGGTCAACATAAGCAACAAACCTAATACCAAATCTTGTAAGACCCCACAAGTAGTGTCCTCCATTCTAATATTAGCTTTATCCCTGGGAGACAGTTTGTTAATGTGACTTATTGCTTTTTGATATGAAAGTATGAATTCACCCATACTAAAGGGGTGTCACTGATCACAAAATATTTTATTTGACAAGTACTTTATGGTCCACACTGTCATGGTCTCACAACACTTCAACATAATAATTTTCCTGTTTAGCTGTGCCAGGACTTCATTTATGAAGTCTTGTATAGCTTTCTCTGTGCAGAATCCTTTACAAAATCCAAAGTGAGAGTCAGTTAACAAGTACTGCTCAAAAAAATGAGGCAGTATTCAATAATTAATCATTTTGTAAAAACTTTTGGAAAAACTGGAAGGAATAAAATAGCTGTGTAATTATAAGGTGGTTTGAGTATGTACAGTTGTATATACAGCTGTTACTACAGCTTATTTAATTCTCAACAAATATCCACCGAGCTACTGATGATAGTGCTATCAAGTCAGCCAAAGGTATCATCATTTCTTAGTGACATAAGGCAATTTTTATTCCCCTTAGAGGTTGTATTTTCTTAATCCAAAATCTATTAGCACGAGATGGCATATCTGTCAAAGTAAATCTAATGCATCTCTTTGTAATTGATCATTCATATGTGAATACAGAAGGACCTCCAGTACCATTCTAGTGTACGGCTGTGTATACCATTTGTGAGCAAGATCTTGTTCTGTATTGCTCAGCCTGTTGGCACCTCCTTGGGGTAACCTGATGATACCCCATCTGAGCAAAACATGTCATTCTGGATTTAATTTAAAAAAAAAAAAAAAAAAAAAAAAAAAAAAAAAAAAAAAAAAAAAAAAAAAAAGCATTCACACTAACAACTGTAACTTCTCGGTTTAGACAATGTGTAATTTATCAACTTAATATCAACATCTTCAATGAGTTGGATTTCCTCATGTTTGCGGTTTCAGATGGTGTGTTTGATCCGATAGAACCACTGGATTCAGATACATGTGTGATCCCTCCAAGAAGATGATATCTGGGAGACAATTTGCAAGATGTTGAGGCAGCCAGTTGCAGTTTATATACTAGAAGCTATAGCAAATCATATATCTTAGTGAAGGATTTTAGTTGTATTCCAAAGCTCCTACAAAAACAAAAACAAAAAACAACAAAAACAACTGGACATTTTAAAGGGAGGAGCATCAGATTGACTTCAGCAGCTAAAAAAATGTCTATTGAAGAAAAAACTTCAAGGAAAATGGTAAAGTTAGAAGAAAATTAGAAGAAAGCATGACAATAACCAATAAGCAGAAAATTAAACACAAGCAGAAAACTAAGCAGTGTGATAGTAAAAGGGCTTCAGACATAAGTGATGAAGTGTCATCCAGTAAATCAGAGGAGAGTTCATCACTAGAGATTTTTAATTTGAAATGAGATGTTGTGATTGTTGTCTATATTTTGGTAAAACTCAAAATTAACTATTTTTAGTACTAAAGTGTTGAAGGCAGTCGATGGTGATGATGAATATGAGGTCTCATACATTTAGTGGGAGGGGGATTACAAAAACACATTTTATATCCCTAATTGCAGAAGACATGGCTTGTGTATCACATTAAGGGCACATTAAGGGCATTACGATGATTCCGCCTCTAGCATTGCTGATAGCTACAATTATAACTTCATTTGTTAATTAGCTGCCAAATGATATTTGTTTTATTCCAAAATATTGACAATGAATTATTCTTTTAAATAAATACAAACTTTGTTGTGTAAGAAATAATTTCTACAAAATCATCAAAAATGTCATTTTTATTTCACAGTACACTACTCTCGCCTGCATTATACTCGTGTTCAATGCATTGCAGTCTGACATAAAGGTCTTACTTATGTAATGCCACACCTTAAAGATAAACTAAAGGAATATCAACTGAAAACTATTTCTACTATCTTGCTTTTTTAAATGTAAATATTTCTCCATAGTCATTTAGGAATGACACACTATATGTGTAATTTTTGTTATTACCACTTTGTAAATGAATACAATAGCCCACCTTATCACTGAAATTTTTATGCTCAGTTTAATTACATACTTTAAGTTCAAGACATTTATAACTTATGTTGTGGAATAGCTGCAATTTACGATTTTATTGTTTAGTTCTTCAGCTTCATGGTAGCAAATGCTTAAGTTTGTAATTATTAACCTATTTTGTTCCTGTAAGCATGTTATTTACTACAGTTTGTAATTATTGGCTTAGGCCTATTTAGTTAATTTCAACTTTTTACTTCATGTAACATGAATCTTTCCCTTTGAAGCAATTATTTTGTTTACCAGATCAACGGACAGGAATAAACAAATAAATAAGAAATTATGTAATAGCCACTTGGTGAGTAGATTTCTTATCTATCCAATTACATTATATTCTCAAAAACTGGTTATTTTTGTTTATAAATTACATAACAAGCCACTTTTACACTAAACAAATTACATTTCTAAACAGAAATTCTTTAAATCTGGAGTTGCTACAAGAGTCTATTTCATTGGCTTACTTCCAAATTTTGCTTTGCTGGCTGTTAGAAAATTAATATTATTGAATAAGCAGTCACAGATTTTGATAGCCATATTATTCAACCCTTTCCAAGACAAGGTCAATTTTTTACTTATAGTTATTTTTGCTTCAAGAACATACTGTAATTTTGGATGTCATCATTTTCTCTATACTCTAAGGAATTATTAACAAGAAATCATATAACAATAGTTAAAATACTAAACTCTTTAAACAGTTGTTTACAAGTTCTCATGCACCTCCTGAGGAAACTATAACATGATAACTGATCCGTATCTTATCTACTAGTAATGGTACATTATTCACTGTTTGAAAGCCATTGGGGTCATTCTACAGGCTGCAAGAAAGTAGTTTTTAAAAAAAATGTAGGAATGACGACAATTTTCAGTCAGCTGTCTCACGTATGTGAAAGAAAATCATGACACGTTCAGCAACTGGAGTGACATCCACAATTATAACATGCACAATGGTAAGAAAGATGCAGACATGCAAAGCTGTTGATGCTCCATTACATGGGACAGTTTTCCAGCAGTGGCCATTAAAATGTTCGTCCATCTAAATACTGAAATGGAATTTGTGAAGTTTCGGGGAAAGATGTGGCACAATCTTCACCAAAAGCCGCTACACAGTTTGAACGAGTTTTCTGATGCTGAAACAGAAAATTGGACTGCCTCAACAGTCCACCACTAAGCCTATATGAAATCAAGTGAACATATATTGGTCAAAAAATTCCCACTCTATATGTGATTAAGTGTTATGCTATATTTGTGCTAAATTGTCTACATTCTTATACTAATTTGTTCTTGTATTATAATGCTTGTGTAATGTTAACATTGTAACATTGACGGAGTCTATCCACTCATAATTGATTACATTATACTATGTAAACATATTAAAGACAGGGTTAGGTGCTGGAATATGGATTTTCACTACTCTGACCACAAATGCCAGCTTGTAGAGTATGTAAACACAAGAATCACAAAAATCACAAAAGTTATCGAAAATAAAAGAATCCTAAAAGAGGATAACATCCTTGCCCTAAAAAATAAATTAGCTATACAGGACTGGGATCTGGTTTACCAGACTGAAGGATCTGAAAACAAATGGGCCAAATTCTATGATACTATGCTAAGACACTTTGACAGATGCTGCCCTGTTAAGAAAATACAAAGAGCGTTCACCCATAACCAAAGCGCAAAAACCAACAGACTGATACTTCCAGCAAATACGATAAAACTCAGGTAAAACATCCAGGACCTGGATGTGTTATACAAGTCAACAAACCTGCAGGTTTTTAAGGCCAAGTACAACAAAGCCAAGAAAATCTTTAAGAAAGAGCTTTCAAATCTAAGAAAACAGATATACAGCAGTGAAATAGCTCAATCAGACAATATAGCCAAGACCTCATGGAGAATTGTAAATCAATTTCGCAAAGCCACACCGAAGCCAGAAACTGAAATTGTAAATATAAGACATGAAGGAAACACAATGAAAGATCTTAATAAAGTCTGCAATGTTTTCAATAAATACTTCATATCTGCAGCTGTTAGTCCAGTTAATAACACAACTGTGAGTAGTGAGGTAAAGCTCTGCCCCTTTGAAGAGCCACCTTTTGAATTCAAACAAGTAAGTGAAAAAGAAATAGGCAGGATAATAAATAACCTAAAGAATAAGTTCTCATCTGGATGGGATGGTTTGAGTAGTATCGTGATTAAAAAATGTAATAAGGAATTAGTTAAAATAATCACCCACCTGGTAAACTGCAGTATTAGAGAATGTACATTTCCAAATGTATTGAAATGGAGCACAGTTAAACCAGTGCATAAAAAAGGATCCAAGGAAGAGGTTTCAAATTTGAGGCCCATATCATTAATACCTGTCTTCAGCAAAGTATTTGAAGTTGTGCTGCTGACACAATTTTGTGACTATTTCTTGAAAAATAAGTTCCTAACAGGGACACAACATGGATTCCGAAAAGATCATAGTACTATCACAGCAATTACGGAATTTCTTCACAAAACGTATGGTGCCCTTGATCAAGGAATGCAAACAGCTGGCATATTTCTAGACCTTACTAAAGCATTTGACTCGGTAAACCATGAGTTACTTTTAAGTAAACTTGAGTCATACAATGTGAATGCTGCATCCATGCAATTGCTGGCTACATATTTATTTAACTGCAAGCAGTGTACAAAGCTGACTTACAAAATCAATAATCAGATCATTAATTTCCAGTCCAAATATGAGGCAGTCACACAAGGTGTACCCGAGGGCTCAATTTTGGGCCCTTTCCTTTTCCTAGTGTACATAAATGATATAGAGCAACCTTTCGGCTCCCAATTGGTAACCTATGCAGACGATACCTCACTGTTATTTCTTGGTAAACAAAATGATGAGTTAACGTTAGTAGCAACTGAGGGACTAAGTCAAATAACTACTTATTTCCAAGATCAAGGTTTGAAAGTTAATATCAGTAAATCTCAGTTATTGCCATTTAAACTTACAAACTCACACCAAACCTCTATCAGTAACATAGGTGGAATTAAAGTAGTGGACACAGAAGGCTGCAGATTTCTAGGTATTCACCTAGATGAAAATCTAAGATGGGTAAACCATATCAAATTTTTATTCAATAAAATCAGCAGTTCATTACATCTAATCAACCAGTTATCAAAAGTAGTCCCACATCAGACATTAAAAACAATTTACTATGGAACCATTTTTGCACAGATTAATTACGGGATAGAGATACGGGGTTGTGCTGCCGACATACATATGAACAGAATATTTAACCCTTACAGAAAAGAGCAATCCGAATTATCCATGGATTAGGGTATAGAGATGCATGCAGGGAACTCTTTGTTCATCATAAATACCTCACAGTCTACTCACTGTATCTTTACAAATTAATTATATTTTTTGAGACATATCAAAACAAAGCAACAAAGTGCTCTGATATGCATGCCTATAATACAAGAAATAAAGACTGCTACTACAGGCAAAGAACAAAATTAAAAACAACAGACCATAGACCATGCATTAGTGGTCAAATATGGTACAACAGATTACCGAGCTCTACAAGGTGCCACAAAGGGAACTTATTCAAAGTGAAACTGAAATATTTCTTGATTGACAAGTGTTAATATTCTGTAAGTGAATATTAATATTAAACTAAAATAAATTATTTGGTGTCTCCATGCAAAAAAATACAATAAATAAATAAATAACGGTGCTACAGTAATAAATGGTAACGATCCTAGTACATTCTTACTGCGCACTTTTTAACAATGAAAACTATACTTCTAAATCGATAGGTTATCTCAAAATATAATTCTATGGGAGATTACTGAATGAAATACGGTGAGTTGCTAAATTACAGATTTCTTTCTCTCCAAAACTTGCAATGAACAACGTGTAGATGTGGATCGTCTAGGATGTTTAAGCAGATATATATTTTTTTCTATTTAAACTCTTATCGATATGTACAACCAAAAATTCTACACTTTCTATCTTGGTTAATAATTCTTCCTCGTGCTTTAACTGTAGAATTGGTGTTGTACGCCTCGTTTGCATTATATTACATTGTGGTTTGCGCAATGCGGGGTGTATCTGCTCTCATTAATAGAAAAAATTAATATGACAATTCAATTAAAATTTTATCGCTAATCAAATTACCCATATTCACAAATTCTGGAATCACGTTCGGTGTACCCAGTACACTGTATCGTTCAGCATCCATTTCCTATAAAACAGCGAGCGACATATGAAACAGTACAACAAGCTAATTTGAACTTCTCTCTTACATTCGTGTCTTCGTTGCTCAACATTTTCGTCCATTTTTCGGATTTTATTCTCAGCGATCTTGCGAGATACGCAAAGATGAAGTCCAATCGCGGATCTTCGTCATCGTCCTTTTTCTCTTCCTTCGCCTCACTCATTGTGAAGTTGACACCTGTTAAAATAATTTGAATTTCAATACCTAATCACACACATAACCAAAGACTAATTACTTCCTTAAGTACCCAAAATAAAGTGCGAATCTCGCAACTGACAACAAAGATACATTGTTGTGATAGTACCAGCCACTTCCATGAAATACATATTTAACAAGAATACTAACCAGAAGCGTTCGTCGATTAAATTTTACCGCTTTCTTCACGCTACCTAATTTTTCGTTCCAACCACACAAACATACGTATATTTTACTACATCGTCCTTATTCAGCAGCGCAAAGTGTTAGGTCGATAGCAGTCGCTATGGCGATTCGATTTACCTGTACTATTTACGGAGGTGTTGGTCTTGCAATATCAGCAGCACCTCCACTGACCTTGTGCGGCTGACATTCAATTGCTCTCATTCCTCGTGCTTTAATATCTATTTCTAGCACGGCATACCACTAGCATTATGTCCAAATTCCTGTACAATCGATCGATTTTTTGCATTTTATCGAATGGACAGTCCGTTAATAACAACGATTTTTTTTAAGTCCCATAGTGCTCAGAGCCATTTGAATCATTTTTGAACAACGAGTTTTACAGAAATAAAAAAGGAAATTACTAATGAGGAGGAAACACGGATGTGCATTTCGCCACAGAAGAGGAAATAGAGGGCATTTTCGAATTTATTAGTTTTCAGAAAAGATCTGACTGATAAGTGGCAAAAGTATCGAAAGCCCACATGCACACAAACTCTTACTTACACCATGATTCGGAACATCATTCGCGACAGAATAGTAGGATTGTAAAACTTTAGAGGAAATGATGGAGAAATACTGTATCCGTAAACTGAAATTACTTGGGAAGATGTGGCACATCTTAAACAATGGTTCGCTGTTCGTTCTAGGACCTAGAACATACGAAGTGCACTGCGACTGTCAAGTAAAGGTTCATACAGCCTTTTACGAAACCCAGAATATTTTTATTTTTCATTAAATGTCTTACTGACCGTATAGGGAAGTTTGTGGAAAAATGTCATGTCACTGTAGTGTACTACAAATCCGCAAGCAAGCCAGAAGAATGTTTCACGTCGGCAATACATGCTCGCCAGTCGCTACAAAATACCGGAGTGGGCCACACAGAATGTCGTGTGGTTGTATGTACATGTATGTGGACAGGACTCCTACGAAGAGAACGGCTGCTGCTGAGGAGAAACATGTATATCAACTGTAGTGGAACACGATTTGCGGTCAGGAAGCTACAGGATTTTGTTCGTAAGACCGAGTTCCTGGCAGCTACTGCAGTGACGGGCTACACAAAGACGCTATACAGATTGCTAAACAGGATAATATCGGCAGCCGCAAAGAGGAAGTCTTAGTTGCCAATAATCGCATTCAGATTCCCTAATCTGTGAATTATGCTGAAGTATGTCTCATACAAGGAAGTAAAATAGGAAGAATTGACATTACCAGATCTCTCTTTGAAGTAAGCATTGCCATTTCTACAGGCATTCAGGGAAGAGCGAACTATGGCTCTGAGCACTATGCGACTTAACTTCTGAGGTCATCAGTCGCCTAGAACTTAGAACTAATTAAACCTAACTAACCTAAGGACATCACACACATCCATGCCCGAGGCAGGATTCGAACCTGCGACCGTAGCGGTCGCTCGGCTCCAGACAGTAGCGCCTAGAACCGCACGGCCACTCCGGCCGGCAGAGCAAACTATAAAGAGACCGTTGTAGGTCGAGTGAATGTAGGCTCTCCCAGCATACTACTGATGAAAACTCTCGGGAAGTATAAAATTTCGATTTGCACCATTCGTCTTAGTCTCACTCATACACATCCTCATCAGGGTTTGAGAACACACAAGGCGAGGTTTTCCACATAAAATTCCATGTCTACAAAGAAGGAGCAAGCAAACTTGTTTCACTGCAGCCTTGTCCTGCAGCACGGAATATAACGAGGTGCCGGTCTGGCACTGAAATAAACTGATCGCCTCAGTATGCATTCCGCTCAAGTTTAAAACCATAACGGCGTAGTTCAGCGTCAAGCAGACCACCGAGACGACCAACAGCGCCACCGTTCAGCGGCTGTGGCCGCGCGTCAAACGGCTCATAAGCCTGTAGCATTCGCCATTGACAGCGCTTTTAAAATGCACTGCTAAGTGGCTACGCCTAAAGGGACCCTAATTGGTACTGACTAGTAGTGGATGTACCCATAGTCAGTTGTGAACAACTATTTAATCATTTTCCGAAAAACAAACATAAGTCTTCGTTGTCGCCCCCTTCATTGTGACACCGTCCAGCTCAGGTCCCGGACACACTCTTTGTTACATTCTTTTTGAACTTACTGCCCGTTTCAGCTGCTGAAACAGATGTTGCACATCCCTGCATTACCAAGCAAACAGAAGTATTGTGCCAGAGCGACACAAACATCCGGCAATAGACCCGATTATTCCACATGTCAAGATCTCGCCGGGAAACCCTGAAGAGTTGCATTTAAGTTATTTCAATGCCCTTCATTTATCAAGTAAATAAAAAATTGCTGTTTGGATGCATGTAGTAGCGTTTTCATGTAGAGAGTTGTCTTCTGGCATCTCATCCTCTAGTCCAGAAACAAAAAAATGTGTCATCGAACTTATACCCATCTCTTTTTTGACAAAGTTATGCAGAAGGTGCAAGTTTCTATTGTAATTTCTGCCAAATCTTGTTGAACATCTAATGAAATATCCTGCACTTATTGCTCAGTATTTTACACAAGGTGAGCAGAGCTTGCAGCGTCATTAATGCCCACTTTGAGCACCTCTCACAATGGGTAAATGCTCCACTATAACTTATTACTTTACTTATTTTATTACTAGATCTGCACTGTTTACCAGTCAAGACTGAACATCCTGGTCAAGATTACACACATAAATGTGATTTATTTACAATTTTTTGATACATACATATATGCAAAAGTATCCACTGTATGTAAGATGAAATAGTATTATTTTGCCCATTCACGTTTGCCACCACTGAAGAATTCTCCAATGGAGTATAATGGGTACTCTTTCAGGTTCTGCGCTATTTTCCTTTTGAATGTTCCTGGTGGTGGGGATTGCACTTCTCGGGGTAATGAGTCGAACATTTTTAAAGCAACCATTGGAAAAGTATAATGTGTTCCAGACAGTCGACTGTTTGGTGTATCAATGTTCCTCTTGTTGCAGGTACCATGATTATGTATGTCTTGCCACATGCTGAAAACCCATTGGTTTCTTTTACACTGATGAGGCATAAACACACGTACTGTGCTGAAGCTTGTCTTTATTCCTAAACTGCTGAATATAGGCTTGCAGTGCTCCGGTCTTTTGTTTGATGCAATGATTCTGACTGCTTTCTTTTGTAGCATTAATACATCCAAGCAACCTGTTGAGTGTCCCCATAACAGTACACCACAATTTATGTGGCCACGAAATAGTGTATAATATACTGTTATAAGATATGTGTCAGTTAGTGTACCTTCTAGTCTCCTCAGAGGGTGTATTAAATGGGAGAGCTTGGAGCATGGAGTGCTGCTTGCAAACCACAGAGCAGTGCTGTAAAGTGGCCCTATGTGAGGCTGGCCTTACAATTTGTAGTGGTCTTCAAACTGACTCTGACTTGATAAATATGTCAGTTTAATGAGCCGGAATGTTAGTCTGATTTGTGAAGAATTTTTTCTAAGAATGGGTGAGCTCCCCTCCTCTGTCCCTCACTGAGTACACCCTTCCACAAAGCTCTTGTACATCAAAGTAAACTGAAAGAAAGAATTGAATCTCCAGACTCTTTTCAGATGAACATGGTTTTTCTAACAAACCATTACTTTCTATTTTTTCAAACGCCATGCAAGCATTTTCTTTCTTTTCAAGTAGGCTATCAGTAAGTCCTGTTTCAAATATGTACGGGAGCAGCCACTACACTAATATGAATAAGCTGTTATAGAGGTACTGTAACTAATTGAACATATTATGATATGTAAATAACTTTAGAACATGAATAGTTTGAGAAAAATGTAAATATGATTATGATGTAGTATGTAAATAATTTTCAGGGCCTAAAAATGGGTGAAAAATATAAGCAACATTATTATAAGTATTGCCACTTTGATGTATTAAATTGTAATACGTAGGTTAAATATTGCAAGAAAATAGGTGTAAGTTGACTTGTCCTATATTACAAGCACACACTTTGTACAAAATGTAATCAGATAAAAATCAATCAATATTTTACCAATTAGAGGCTCTGCCATTGTCACATCCCACCTACTGTGAAAGGATTATTCAATCAATCAAACGATTCCTGTCAAAGGTAGATTCTCTGCCAACCTGTAACCCCCCGTTCCAGTGATACTTTAGAGAATCCAACTCCCATGTATAAAACGGCTTCAAGCGTCTAATTACTTTACAAATGAGTTAATGTGCTAAGCTAATTTTTCAAGCATCTCATTGTTTATGACGCCATATCTCTTAACTATCCATCATACAACAACATAATTGAACAGGTACTTTCAGTGGTATATGTGGATACTCCCTGCATAATGTCTTGCAAATAGACTTAGTGGTAAGAAAGTAAAAAATCCCAGCGTAAGACTGACCTTGAAGATTTACTGCAGGAACAGCGAAAACGAAGTAAGCACTACAATAAATTTGTTTCCTTTGATTATTCATTCAGATAGAGAAAGTTTCTAAAAGGTTTGAAAATATGCGTAAAGTTTGTTGGAAGTCAATATGTGCTCTCATTACCAAACACCGGATGAATATAGTCTGGGTAATTTGTGCACCGTGAGTTACACGGTCCCAAGACATATACACAGTTTCCAACTTTGTATTAAAACTTTAAGAAAACACTATAACTCTTTTTCAATTTGTAATTTATGATTTTAATTTTTTAAATTCTGTCAGTAATTATATGAAATACTGGAAATCAAATTTCTGTTGCCTCTGGAAGCCGTTTGATAGGCACCCTGCAACTGGAATTGGGTGACACTCTTAGCCATTTAACAATATGCTAAATATGGGAATGTCTCACAGCAAATAAGTATTCTAGTTGTAACTCTGCGTAATTCTACTAACATTTTCGGCTTTGATGTCTGCCCAATCTTTGGGTTTAAAATCCAAACTGTCGTGAATTTAATATCTTCCGTTATTCGTTTTGAATTCTTAGTCAAATTGTACCAAGAATATGTTTATATTTTCACCTGAGTTAGGAGATGCATGTCAAGTCGAAGCTCATAATAACGCTTAAGCAAACGGCCACATCTAATTTCGTCCATCCACAGCCTACACATTTCTCACTGATTGTGAGGGATGTCGAAAGAAGAAACTATTCAAAGAAAAGAAATGAGGCTAACTGAACCAACGAGAACAACACCAGTTGTTATTGTCATATCCTAATAAGTACCTACACCAACGTACGTGGTGATTGCAAGAGCACCATAAACGCTGTCAGTAGTAGATTTCCGGCTTGCCAAGTTATCTGCTGATACATATTTGCCGAAAACTGGCCTCGCAGGTGGTTACCTGCAGCTGCTGTTGAATGATGTTCTCTAACGTAGTAAGTAATAGACTTATTAGATGGATGGATACCAAAATTGCCATTTGGAACAGCATGTGCGCCTGCAATTTTTCAAACATTCTTTGAGAAGCTAAACCAAAATGTAGCAATGTGCTTGATCTACTACCTTGATATCATCATAGTCACAGAAGTGGACCAACAGAACTATCTGAGCAGTTTGTGAACCAGCTTCTCCAAGCTGCACGATGCAGAAGTAAATGCAAACTCGAAAAGTGTAAATTATTCCAGGATCAAATAGAATAACTAGGCCACATCCCAAGGTCAAAAGGAATCTCTACAACACAGTGCCATTTAGAAGCCACACATTCATTGCCCAAACAAAACAAAATCTAACGAAGCTGATGGCTCTCCAGGCAAAATGAGCCATTATGCGAAGTTTATTCCAGACGGCAAAGAAATGCAATACATTTGGTCCACGGAATGTGACAGAGCTTTTCTCATTATGCAATGGAAGCTGCAATCAGCCCCATGAGTAGCAACACTTACGTCCAGCAGTAATTTGGTTCTCGCGACAGATGTATCCTTGTATGGGATTGGAGTTATCTTAGTCTAGCCATTGGGTTCAAACCAAGTAGTCCCAAATAGAACATGACATATTCGCGAGTGGTTATGCAGTAAAGAAGTTGCGTGTTTACCTCTATGGCGTCAAGTAACGCTTAATAATGGGCCAGAAACGCTCAGTAGTACATATTTGAGCCCTGCAAAAATGTAACAAAGAAAAGAGTAGCAGTTACAGCGATTGGTACTACTTTTTAGCTTCTACTACGATGTTATGTCCAGACATATGAATGTGGATTCATTGTCCCGATCGCCAATGGTCATAGATCATGATTCTGATAAACAAGACGTTGTTGAAGTGGGAGAGAGCTGGTTGCTGAGTAGTAAGGTGCAACACAAATTATGTCGTATTTCCATAAATAATATTTTATTCTCTCTGAAACAAAGCAATCTCTTAACAGCAAACGATAACAAGGTGGAGGAATCAATCACCTTTAAGCAAAAATGAACAAAAAACAATTAAGTATAATTTTCGAAATTTTAAAAGCACAGAACAATATTGTATAAGTACGGCGGCGCCTAAAATGAAATACAAAAACGAGTCAAGGTAAAATTAGCAATATGAGAGAAAGAGTTTCAGTTCAAGCGATAATGGCAATAAGCTAATAACAGACCCCCAGTCAGGTTGTTACAGAATATTTCAGTATACTACAAAAAGGTCCATCAAAAGTATGTCTATAATGTTTATCCAAATACGCCATTCCGGCGGATAGGTTACAATTTTTTTAATGCAGTTAAATTCTTAGCCCATGGCTAGTAAATATTTGTGATTAGTGAGACCTCTCAAAATGTTAAACATACACAGAGTACTGAACTTAGGTACAGGGGAGGACCATTGTGAACTCGAGAATTATTTTAAATTTTGAAATGCCCTTTTATCGGCAAATTCAATAACATACCAACACACGACTATCGATTGCACTATTATCCATCTTCACATAGCTTTAGCAAAAAGATTTGACATCAACAACCATGATTAACGAAGCTTAGTACAGTCATTCAGATTATTAATAAAGTTATAAAATTAACTGTGAGCGCTATTGGCTATTATAGCAAAAGATCACCTGCCAGCAAGGCAGTGAAATCAAAATACACCGAAGAGCCAAAGAAACTGGTGCCTCTGCCTTGTATCGTGTGAGACCCCCCCCCCCCCCCCAAAAAAAAAAAAAAAAAAAAAAAAAAAAAAAAAAAAAAAAAAAAAAAACACGCAGAAGTGGTGTAACAGGACGTGGCATGGACTCGACAGGGGAGGTCCACTGTGAACTCGAAAACGATTTTAAATTTTAAAATGCCCTTTTATTGGCAAATTCAATAACATACCAACACACAAAAAAATGGTTCAAATGGCTCTGAGCACTATGGGACTTAACTTCTGAGGTCATCAGTCCCCTAGAACTTAGAACTACTTAAACCTAACTAACCTAAGGACATCACACACACCCATGCCCAAGGCAGGATTCAAACCTGCGACCGTGGCGGTCGCGCGGTTCCAGACTGTAGCGTCTAGAACCGCTCGGCCACCCCGGCCGGCACCAACACATACCTATCGAATTCACTATTATACATCTTCACAAATAACTTTAGCAAAAAGATTTGACATCAACAACCATGATTAACGAATTAATGAAGTAGTGTTGGAGGGAACTGACACCACGAATCCTGCAGGGTTGTCCGTAAATCCGCCTCAACAGCACGTAGCAATGCTCAATAATGTTCATGTCTGGGGAGTTTGGAGGCCAGTGGAAGTGTGTAAACTCAGAAGAGTGTTCCTGGAGCCACTTTATAGCAATTCTGGACGTGTGTGGTGTCGCATTGCCCTGCTGTAATTGCCCAAGACCGTCGAAATGTACAATGGTCAAGAATGGATGCAGGTGATCAGACAGGATGTTTATGTACGTGTCACCTGTCACAGTCGTATCTAGACGTATCAGGGGTCCCATATCACTCCAACTGCACATGCCCCACACCATTACAGAGCCTCCACCAACTTGAACAGCCCCTCGCTAACATGCAGGGCCCATGGATTCATGAAGTTTTCTTCGTACCCGTACACGTCCATCCGCTCGATACGATCTGAAACGAGACTCGTCGGCCCAGGCAACATGTTTCCAGTCATCAACAATCCAATGTTGGTGTTGACGAGCAAAGGCGAGGCGTAAAGCTTTGTGTCGTGCTGTCGTCAAGGCTCCGAAAGCCCATATCGATGATGTTTCGTTGAATGATCCGCACGCTGACACTTGTTGATGCCCCGGCATTGAAATCTGCGGAATTTTCGGAAGAGTTGCACTTCTGTCATGTTGAATGATTCTTTTCACTCGTCGTTGGTCCCGCCCTTGCGGGACCTTTTTCCGGCCGCAGCGATGTCGGGGATTTGATGTTTTACGGGATTCCTTTTATTCATGGTACACCCGTGAAATGGTCGTACAGGAAAATCCCGAATTCGTCGCTATCTCGGAGATGCTCTGTCCCACAGCTCGTGCGCCGACTATAGCACCACGTTCAAACTCAGTTGAATCTTGATAGCCTGCCATTGTTGTAGCAGTAACCGATCTAACAGCTGTGACAGACACTTGTCTTGTATAGGTGTACTTTGCCTGATTGCATAACCCTGTGTTTGAAAATACGCATGCCTATACCAGTTTCTTTGGCGCTTCAGTGTGGAACCGCCTTAATGGAACTAAATTAAGTGCTCAATTAGACGAAATAACAGTTAAAACATTTATATCTGTCTACAGCCGGCAATACAGACATTAAATACATTGGCTTGAGTCCACTGTACAGCAAACGGAGACAAACAAAATACGTAACGCAATAGTAGCACATTCAAATGCAGTAGAGCAGTAAACAACTAGCGATAAAGTGCATACATGAAATTACTGGCCGATTGTTTTACAAACAGAACAGTGAGGTACCCTATGTTCCCTTTTGTTTTTGTCTTGTTTTTGAATTAGCTGCGGACTTCGTTCCGCTGGGTGGCACACAGGACAGTACAGCAAGGCCATCTTCTGGGTTGGTTCAAATGGCTCTGAACACTATGGGACTTAACATCTATGGTCATCAGTCCCCTAGAACTTAGAGCTACTTAAACCTAACCAACCTAAGGACATCACACAACACCCAGTCATCACGAGGCAGAGAAAATCCCTGACTCCGCCGGGAATCGAACCCGGGAACCCGGGTGCGGGAAGCGAGAACGCTACCGCACGATCACGAGCTGCGGACCATCTTCTGGGCTTCCTCTGGAATTTAGTACGATAATATTTATGAAATGACTATTAGCAAGTGGCTGACAGTTCGAATTCCAACCGGCGTCTAGCGCCAACAATACAAACGCCAAGCTGACTTGACACGATGTTCAGATCACAGGTATGTCAACACATCAGCGGCCACAGCGGACACCGAACTATACACCGTTCCATTGACTAGCCAAAACTCCCTAAGTATATGGCATACGGCGCCGCCTCCCTGTCCCTGGCGGGAAGGCGTTCTTACGTTGCCCAGCAACTAGTCAGGAACATTCGCCTTGTGTGGCTTTATCTGTACAAGGGAGCAGCCCCAATATGGAAGGAATGCTGTTCAGTTGTGTCTTTCCAACTAGACAGAGATCTAGAAACAGTTGTAGATGAATTTCTGATCAAAGCACGAATAATAGTTAAAGTCACTCGATTTTGACAAAAGTGATGACTGATTTGTAAACAATGCCCTGAAGATTCCTGGTGATAATACCCTGTAACACATCCTCTTTTCTCAATGGCACACATTGTCAGTTATACAATGTATCTTTGTCAAAAGTATTGTGTGTTCACAACGTCCTGACTCAGGAACTCCTCGTTTTGGATCAGCGGAAGTCAGTGGAAGTCGGTCGATTTTGGGTTCCTAATATTTTGTGTACGGTTGCTGTCAACACTGTCGATCTAACGGTACAATATCCGTGTGTAGTGTAGCCATCAAGTATTGACTGTCGTGCTGTGATTAACAAACCAGTAAGCACACGCATGAGTAAAGTGCGGATTGTTCCCCTTCACTGCCAATGTGCAGCGACTAATGTCAGTGATTAACGAAAGCTACCACAGCCTGTCCATAAAATTCTTCTGGGTTTGAGGCCGCATTATCATCTGTAAAATTTCGACGTTTCGGCGACTGTTGCAAGGCGCCTTCCTCAGGGTGTATTGCTAACGCTGTTAGTTAGCAGTACAACCTGAGGAAGGCGCCTCGCAACAGTCGCCGAAATGTTGGAATTTTACACATGAGAATGCGGCCTCAAACCCAGAAGAATTTTATTGACTGTGACAACGGCTGCGGAAGCCTAGGTTTACATCTACCACAGCCTGTTTAGAGAACTGGCATTTGTAAATGACTGTAGAACGATTGTACTGCTGACAACGTAAATTTCGTGTAAGGATCGTGAAGACAAGGCTAGAGAAATTAAGACTCATAAAAAGGCATATAGACAGTCGTTTTCTCCTGTTCCATTTACGAGTGGAATAGGAAAGGGAATGACTAGTAGTGGTACATGATACCCTCTACATACAACAAATGGTGGCTTGTGGAGTACGTATGTAGTCGTATGTAGGTCCCATGATGAACTAGGAACAGCCTCTTCACTTATTTTGATATCTAATATTGTAAAAAGTAAAGAAATAATGGCTGCATACAGTGTGTTAACTAGGAAAATTTTGCCGTTACCTATACGAGTGAGTACCGGCCAACATCACTGGCCTTGCGACGATTTTCACCGTCACTGGGCAGCACCAGCACCAAGTGTCTTCTTGTCTTGGAAAAACTGTACGAACATAGAAAAACAAAGAGTAGTGATCCCACAATGACCATGGCCCCAAGTCCTATCACACTTGCACGAAGAATGAAGAATGCACACCATCACATGTATTCACCACAGATATAGACTCCTATTGAGAAATTAATGTGCTCCTGCAAACTCCGCACTAAAAGCTATTCAGCACCACCAACAGTCATGCACTGTAGCCAACACACTCACAACTGTAGGAACGCACCCACACTGATAACATATATCATTTTCTAAAATCTATGCATGTAGTCAGTGTATATGCTTTGTCAAATTTCCCTGCATATTTTATATGAAAGCTAAAACGGGTACAGAAGAAACTGAAGAAGTATTGTGTCGGGATTCGCCACAGTCAACCTAGCACAAACTATGGCTTTAAACAATGAGGCTCAGTGTACTTCGCACCAGTTCCAAACGGTTAGCGCTGATTGCGTCTGACCAGTTCGGTCCAGAAAGAAATAAGGATATAGAAGACTTAGTTCACACTTTGAAAACCCCTAAGGCGAAAAAAATTACAGAATTTTCATTGATAATTGTTACATCTCTGGCTGTCGGTTCCTCACACACCAGGCAGGCCGTGTGGGCAGACTCCACGCCAGGAGAACGGGGTAAACTGATCTCATCAACATCAAGATATCTTCCTTGTATGGTCTGTGCTGTTTACCACGGGGTTACGCATCGCCTCCACAGCGTCTGGAGGCGGCAACCTCGCCGACAGTCAGCTCACTGTCGCAGCATACAGCGCTGTCGATAGGGCACTATTTTGCTGCGCCAGTTCACGTGACTTCGGAGCGCCACATAGATATCTATGCGTTCCCAACTATTCAGGTTACTGCCGGACTGTACGAAGTCAGTTACGCCCTACGCCTCAAGTCGGCCGTAAATGCAGTTCCATCAGGCCACATCAGCAGTTAGGTCCCCTCTTGGCAGTACCACTGCAGCAGTGATCCAACTAATTTATTTACTGATCAACAGTTTAACCCAAAGGGCACAGTATTTACCAAAAATTTTCTACAAGTGTCTCTTATTCACAAGCCAGAAAAATACATTACACAATACCTTTCTAATTGAATTAGGTGCAAACAAGAATTTCTTGTAACTTCTATACTAACTGTAAGCACTTCAATAATAAAAGGTAAAATCAGTTTCATTTAACAAAAGGCACTTGAAAAATAAAGGTGAAATAAGTTTCTTTTAAATAGGTCACATGGGCAAGCGGAATAGGACAATACACATAACTTCCAATTTCTGCTACCCATCAAGTATTTCTCTTTAACATGTACATAAGTTCAACTCCCGCTGCGCGTAAGGTGTAATTCAAAACACTAGTCTCCTTCCTTTATGGTTTTGAAGGTAAATATATAAGCAGTATAGCAAACGGAACAGACGCCTTGGCATCCCAATGCAGAGGAAATTTAACTTAATGCAAGATCCTCACTCACTGCAACCCGAAGAACTCAGTGGCCGCCGTATCGGTTGCCATTTTCTCTGCGGCCAAAAGAACCTCCCCTTCCCTCTGGTACTGGTTGGCCAAGGCGTCATACTCCAGACATCGATTTAGACAAGGAGTAGGTGCCTGCAGCACTGCTGCAACAGAAAAGCACAAACACACAGCCACAGCCAAAAGAAATAATGTTAACAGCCCCAGAATATAGTAAGATAAAATTCTGCAAAGATAGATCACATCAAGTCAAATGCAAATAAAAATGGTTCAAAGAATTAACTGTAGACCTCAATTTCAAAATAATATGTAAAATAGCCCCAGCACAAACAGACTAGTTTTAAAAGGGCAATGATAAGTCAATATCATAATATTATTACACCAGTACGTCGCAGTTCCAATACAATATTGGCACTCATAAAAAAAGGTAGAAGCTAGCGATAACACGGGTAGGCCTGAGTGCAAAACTAGAAAGCTTGAATGTCTACTTCTTCAATAGACAGCTGCGTGGTACATAGTTCAGCTCCACTAACTAAAATGAATAACACATTGCTCAGCGTCCTGTGTAGAAGACCATGGCCCATTGACGTCTCAAGAACTTGCAATAACAGGCCCGCTTCCGCACTCCAAGCCACATACACCGGTAAAATCCAGCTAACTCCGCGCAAACACAAGTTTCACTCTCTGAGCAGCGACACGTACCGGCCGTTCCGAAGTCAAAACCCAATCTGCCCGCCAGCCCACCAGCGCCACCACCGGCCAACGAGGCAAAGATAAGCAACGCCAGAGGGAAACAATCGATCCGGGTGAATATTCATCCAAGGACATTATACACTGAAGCGCAAAAGAAACTGCTATAGGCATGCATATTCAAATTCAGATATATGTAAACAGGCAGAATACGACGCTGCAATCTGCAACGCCTGTGTAAGACAACAAGTGTCTAGCGCAGTTGTTACACCTGTTACTGCTGCTACAATGGCACTTTATCAAGATTTAAGTGAGTTTGAACGTGGTGCTATAATCGGCGCACGAGCGATGGGACACAACATATCCGAGGCAGCGATGATGTGGGGATTTTCCTGTACGACCATTTGACGAGTGTGCCATGAATATCAGGAATGCGGTAAAACATCAAATCTCCGACATCGCTGCGGCCGGAAAAAGATCCTGCAAGAACAGGACCAACGACGACTGAAGAGGATCGTTCAACGTGACAGAAGTGCAATCCTTCTGCAAAGTGCTTCAGATTTCAGTGCTGGACCATCAACGGGCGAACCATTCAACGGAACATCATCGATGTGGACTTTCGGAGCCGAAGGCCCACTCGTGTACCGCTGATGACTGCACAACTCAAAGCTATATGTCCGACAGGGCCTGTCAACACCGACATTGGGCTGTTGATGACTAGAAACATGTTGCCTGGTCTGGAGAAAACCTCATGAACCCATTGACACTGCATGTCGGCTGGGAACTGTTAGAGCTGGTGGAGGCTCTGCAATGGTGTGGGGTGTGTGCAGTTGGAGTGATATGGGACCCCTGATAAGTCTAGATAAGACGCTTGACAGGTAACGCGTACGTAAGCATCTCGTCTTACCACCTGCATCCATTTTTGTCCATTGTGCATTCCGACGGATTTGGGCAATTCCAGCAGGACAATGTGACACCCCACACATTCAGAATTGTTACAGAGCGGCTCCAGAAACATTCTTCTGAGTTTAAACACTTCCGCTGGCCACCAGACTCCCCAGACATGAACGTTATTGAACAGATCTGGGTTTTCTTGCAACATGCTGTTCAGAAGAGATCTTCACCCCCTCGTACTCTTAGGCATATATGTACACCCCTGCAGGGTTCATGGTGTCAGTTCTCTCCAGCACTACTTCAGACATGCCACGTCAAGTTGTGGCATTTCTACTTGCTCACTGGGGCCCTACACGAAATTAGGCAGGTGTAACAGTTTCTTTGGCTCTTCAGTGTAATTCAGTTATGGTTTTGTTAGTAAAAAGTTATTCTTTTAGTGTCTTAGATTACTCTTCAGTATGAGCATGCTTTATTGGCGTTGAGGAAACGCTTTTTGTGCGGCGTTACAGTGGGTTAGCATATAGAGGTCTTCTGTTTTCTCCCTCTCTCGTCTACTGTACATCATTAGCGACGAGGAAAAGGTTTTTTCAGTGTTATTCTATATCCGCCATACTTTGTTGGTGAAGAGTTTGTTGCCATGTGGGACAAGTGCGTTTTGACGTTACCATCTTTCACAGATTTCGTGTTTCATTGTTATTTCAGTCTGGTTTTAGAGTTTTTCTGTGTATTGGTTTGTTTTCTGGAGCAGGTCTTGTTTTCATATTGCTCGTTGTGTGCTAGTTAGTTTTACTGGGGATGTGTTTTCACGCTTTTTCAGTTGCCCCCTGTCAGAGGGCAGTGTTTTTCGCATTCAAGGTTCCTCTACGTGCATACGGGTTTCTGGCCTTGCGGCAAGTTTCTCAATAGTTGTCTTTTCTGCTTAGTTCAGGCAGTTCACTAAGGTGTGTGCCAGACTGAATTCTCGTTTCCACTGCTGGTCTACGTTATTTACAGTGTTGAAAGGTTAAAGTTTCTTTTTCGCTTACAGTTTTCTCATGCACTGTCTACGTGTTCAAGTATATCGTAATGTCTGTCTCATTATCAGAGCAAGTATTGTCTCAAATCGTTCACTTGCAGGATCAGCAAATTCAGGGGTTGCTACAGTATGTAACTGAGCTTACTCAGGTTTAAGCTACTGCAGCTGCGTCTCGCAGGCCGTTCCAGCATCAGCTCCGCTTTTCGTGTGCTCGACGGTCAGATAAAGAACTGGGGTCTGTACTTTCAACAGTAGGAGTTGCACTTCAACGCCTTCAGCACGAAAGTTGGACATTCATGATTCTGCTGCGTGTATACATAAACTCTGCGTCTGAGATGTTATTATCGCGAGTAGTAACGAGCGAGCAGTTCAGGGGAGTCGTAAGTGGTCGGACGCTGGGTGCGGTGGAAAGAAGCCGCACGGCATGAGAGGTCGCAGCCTGCCGTGATCGTACTAGCAGCGCCAGAGGAGAGTTTGATATTGAATGAGAATTTTTTGCTAATTTGCCTTTTCGCTGCACGTAGCTGTTGTTTGCGTGTGCACTGGCGGGATTTTGTCAGATGTATGTATGGATAAACTCAGAATAATATTCGTATCTTTGTTGTGGCCAAAAAAGTGTTTTTTTAAAAAAAAAAAAAAGTATAGACATTGTGGAGTAATTAAAAGCCCATGTTAAGTTTGTCAGCATTTAAATCATCAATTTTATGAATATAGCAAATTAAAAGTTTTTATTGGTTTCTTTCATTTTTCTTTACATCGTTTAAGGTTAGTTGATCAAACCGCTCCTGATAATTCAGTTTCTATGTATAAAAGTATGCCAGTAATTGTTGCAATTAGTCCATGGATTGCGATCCACATGGATCGCAGTATTGCTTTTTGAAATATTTTAGCGTGTTGCTGATCACACAGTTGCAGCGGCAAGACGGGGTAAGTTTTCTGTTGAACACAGGAGCATTACAGAACAGTTGTTAGGAGACATCAGAGGATGTGAATTTTAAAATTTTTCCAGCGTTTTGATTGTTCAAACAAATTTCTGGTTTCCAGCCGGTCGTCGTTCAATACTTCGCACGATATTTCAACTGGGCACTTGCCAGTAATCTTCAGGTGAGCCGTCGCAGACTGGCGAAAACGTCCTCCGTTCCGCAATATATAGCGTACTGTAACTATTCTGCGCATGCGACGAAAACTTGATAGATGAACCACACTGCCTGCCGGCAGCGTCCTCGCTGGTGGAATAGCGGAACTCAGTCGCCCTCTGCGTTGCTGTTTGTCACGGCCGTCGAGGCACTGTCGTCTTCGATTTGAGCAAATCGTGGAGATGATGGGATTCCATGCACTGTCCAGCTGGTAGCCGCTGTCACGGTTTAACAGATTTTCCGCTAGTCGTATTTCTACGGATTCTTTAATAATGGAGTCCCAGAAAGGCGTTGCTGTGGAAGATATCATTGTTTTCCCATACTCCATTGAATGTCCAGTAGAAATACAATGTTCAGCAATAGCGGACTTGCTCGGCTGCCAAAGGCGGGTGTAACGTTGATATTCAGTGCAGCGTTCTTTCACGGTGCGTGTGGTGTGACCTATGTATGCCATACCACATTGGCACGGTATCTTGTAAATTCCGGCCTTTCGTAGTAACAGATTGTCCTTAACAGATCCCACAAGGTCCGCAATCTTTTACCTGAAATTTTCGGAGGATTCCTGCTATTTTAAACGAAGTGTTGCCAACGAAAGGAAGAAAAGCTAAAGATTGTTTCGGCATGTTCTCCTCTTTATTCACTTCCTGCTTCTTAGTTTTAACTGTTAGTGCCCTTCTTGGATGTCCTGGTTCGAAGGAAGAATGATGGTTCTCTAGGGCATTCAGTTTACTGGAAACCCATTCATACTGATTTGTACCTGCAAGCATCGAGTTGCCATCAGCCATCGCAAACCATGAGTTTGCTTAAAACACTTGTTCATAGAGCTCATACTGTCTCAGATCTAGATAGCTTACCTCAACAACCCGCCCATCTAAAGACAGTATTCAGCGAAACTGGGTATTCCATCCGGCAGATTAACAGGGCACAACACTGAAGCTGACACTCATACAGTACATATACAGGGTTATGCAGGTTAGATTCCGTTTACTGATAGCTCCAGTTGCTTATCGAGTCCATTTTCACTGACGAACATCGGCATATTTGTTGTAGCTACACATATATTAGTTGCATAATCGTTAAAATGCAAATGTAAGTGCGCTCTCCGTCAGGAATGAGTTTTTTCGATTTGGTGAACTTTTATAAGGTGATGTCCTTATTGACTCGACGTGCATATTTCATTTTCGTCATATTAAATGTTCACAAGCACTGAAGTTTTTATTTACGTATACCACAGACAGAACACGATAAGTAGCATATGGACAACAGAGGAAATGTAGGTTTTAATAGATATAATGTAAGAATTTCACTAGGGAGGTCCATTTTCGTGAACAACGAGTATGGCTTGAGACTTGCGAGCCAAATACAGCCTACAACTGCCGCTGGAGAGCGCTGAGGGCCCAAAATCACATTAACCAGCTCCTCCCGTGAGCCGACAGCGCTGTCTCTTGTGAAGCTGTATATCCCATCTCCAAGCACGTCAACGGTAAGTGCCTTGCTCTCGTGTGGTGACGGCTTAAGCGATGCCGAGAAGAATGAAAGTAGAATATGGCAACTTGTTGCAAAGAACACATGCAGGTTTCTGCTGAACAATATGTATTGAATTTGTGTCTGTTTGACAACAGAAATAAAGATTATTACGACAGAAACATATGTGGTACAACCTTAAGTGGAATATGTGTACGGTAAAGGAATATGGGCATATACAACAGTGGCAGAAATTAAACAGAAAATAAAAACTCTTCGTTCACAGTACTGCCGAGCAAGACTTGACATTGAGACCTCGAAGAGGAATATTGCTGATAGTGAGGAGGTTATGTACCAGATTTATACACACATCAAAAAACGTTTTGCATCACTTCGATTCCTAGAGTTCCGGAACCTGTACAGAAAATTGGAATAGAGATCAACATAAACATCATTTCCGCCCTATTTATTGCTCATGAAAACCACACATTGCATGTTATACCACCATACAGCGAGACCTTCATATGTGGTGGCCCAGATTGCTGTACACACCGGTACCTCTATTACCCAATAGCACGTCCTCTTGCATTGATGCATGCCTGTATTTGTCGTGGCTTCCACAAATTCATCAAGGCACTGTAGGTCCAGATTGTCCCACTCCTCAACAGCGATTCGGCGTAGATCCCTCAGAGTGGTTGGTGGGTCATGTCGTCCATAAGCAGCCCTTTTCAATCTATCCCAGGCATGTTCGATAGGGTTCATGTCTGGAGAACATGCTGGCCACTCTAGTCGAGCGATGTCGTTATCCTGAAGGAAGTCATTCACAAGATGTGCACGATGGGGGGCGCATTATAGTCCATGAAGACGAATGCCTCGCCACTATGCTGCCGATACGGTTGCACTATCGGTTGGAGGATGGCATTCATGCATCGTACAGCCTTTACGGCGCTTTCCATGACAACCAGCGGCGTATGTCGGTCCCACGTAAGCCCACTCCAAAACAGCAGAGAACTTCCACCTTGCTGCACTCGCTGGACATTGTGTCTAAGGTGTTCAGCCTGACTGGGTTGCCTCCAAACACGTCTCCGACGATTGTCTGGTTGAAGGCATATGCGACACTCATCGGTGAAGAGAACGTATTGCCAATCCTGAGCGGTCCATTTAGCATGTTGTTGGGCCCATCTGTACCGCGCTGCATGGTGTCGTGGTTGCAATGATGGACGTCGCCATGGACGTCTGGAGTGAATTGCGCATCAATGCAGGCAGCCCTGTTGCGTACAGTTTGAGTCGTAAGACGACATCCTCTGGCTGCACGAAACGCGTTATTCGACACGGTGACGTTGCTGTCAGGGTTCCTCCGTGCCATAATCGTAGGTGGCTGTCATCCACTCCAGTAGTAGCCCTTGGGCGGTCTGAGCGAGACATGTCATCGGCAGTTCCCGTATCTCCTGCATGTCCGAACAACATCGCTTCGGTTCAATCCGAGATGCTTGAACACTTCCCTTGTTGAGAACCCTTCCTGGCACAAAGTAACAATGCGGACCTGATCGAACAGCGGTATTGACCGTCTAGGCATGATTGAACTACAGACAACATGAGCCGTGTACCTCCTTTCTGGTGGAATGACTGGAACTGATCAGATGTCGGGGCCCTCTGTTTAATTGGCGCTGCTCTTGCATGGTTGTTTACATCTTTCGGCGGGTTTAGTGACATCTCAGAACAGTCAAAGGGACTGTGTCTGTGATACAATATCCATAGTCAACGCCTTATCTTCAGGAGTTCTGGGAACCGGGGTGATGCAAATCTTTTGTTGATGTGTGTAGTTTTCTTGACAAACTTCGATCCACCAGTGGCAAGCAATATTTGAGTAGCTGATAACTTCTCAGAAGAATTAATTGATTGTCTCATCAAAATGTCCTGGTTTCGCGATTTCTGTTGCACAAGATCCGGTGGAAATCGATAATTATCCTCGCTCATAGTCATTTAATTTGGATACGAGTATTTGTCATCATAAAAAACTTATTTTCGAAGATATGTCAAGCTTCCCCTCACCTCTCACTTGCTCTTCTATTTTTGCATCTATTGTTGCCGTTTCAGTCTATCCGTGGTGTTCACTGCCACAGTATGTAATGTAGTGACTGTAGGTAAAAAACAAATTGCTGATTTCCTTTTAGCACTAAACGTCATGACACCTTGCTCTCTGTGCATACAGCAGGGCACAGACGTGGGCTTTGTGTAGCATGTAACTGCATGCGACTTCCTGGTTGCTTTAGTGCACGATTTGTTGCGAGCTTTGAGATCTACTGTATGTAAATAGACACTTCAGAGAGCGACACAGAGAGGGAGTCAACTGAAACTACTCTGGTACTGAGCCGTCTACGTCAGCACCAATGCTGCTGACTGAAATAGTCATGTGTCCCTCTTCCTCCAACCCCCTCTGGTGAATTATTATTAATAAGGGATACGGCCCATAGGTCAAACACACTCATTCCTGAATATCTCTGATTCTGATCAATGTATTCCACCAGCCAAGAATTATTACAATGACTCGGTACTCTATGGCCTTCATCTAAAGACTCATTTTCGACTCAGCCACTGCCGACTCACACTACAACAATGAGCCGACCTCTATTTGGTATCACTCATCTCCGCAACTATACCACCAAACCACTACTTCAGTGGAACTCACTCACACAGCAGTTTTCCTTCACTGACTACTCATGCAAACACTTGTGTATTTGTAAATACCTGGAGGTGCAGATACAAACTGTGCATTCCTATCTAGAGTACAGAAGGGAGCTTCATATTCTTGTGTAATCGTGTAGACATATAACAAGTGGCCAGTAGACATCAAGTAGGAAATTAAAAAGGCTAGGATATTGAATTATAAATTAAAACAGTACCTTATTAGCCTCTCCTACTATAATTTATAAGAAAGTACGTGTGATAGGCATGCGTTGCAGTGCGTCTTTTCATTTCTAAGTTAGTACACACATACAAAGCAGACAGATTTACGTACTGAAAATAAATGAAAGATAATGATTTTTTTGTGTGTTAAAGTAATTTGAAAAAAAGTTTATTCATGCGCTTCAGGATGTACAATATTCTTGGTCTTTCCATCTTCTGAAAAAAAAAGTTTTTCGCATGTCCCACCCCGAGTTTTCAATAGCACTGAGGTCTAAAAAGTCATGGGATACCACCTAATATCGTGTAGACTCTCCTTTCGCCTAGCGTAATGCAGCAACTCGACGTGGCATGGACTCAACAAGTCGGTGGAATTCCCTTGCAGAAATAGTGAGCCATGATGCCTCTATAGCCGTCCATAATCGCGAAGATGTTGCCAGTGTAGTACGTTGTGCAATGCCCGCCCTGTTGGCCGTGCGATCTAACGCACAGCTTTCTGAGCGGGAAGAAGCGCCTGGTTCAAAATGGCTCTGAGCACTATGGGACTTAACATCTATGGTCATCAGTCCCCTAGAACTCAGAACTGCTTAAACCTAACTAACCTAAGGACATCACACAACACCCAGTCATCACGAGGCAGAGAAAATCCCTGACCCCGCCGGGAATCGAACCCGGGAACCCGGGCGTGGGAAGCGAGAACGGAGCGCCTGGTCCCCGACACGAATCCACCCAGCGGATTTGTGTCGAGGTCCGGTGAACCGCCCAGTCTGTGGATGGTTTTTAGGCGGTTTTCCATCTGCCTCGGCGAATGCGGGCTGGTTCCCCTTATTCCGCCTCAGTTACACTATTTTGGCGATTGCTGCGCAAACAAGTTCTCTACATCACCATTATTCTACCACGCAAACACAGGGGTTACACTCGTCTACTGTGAGACGTTCCCTAGGGGGTCCACCGGGGGCCGAACCACACAATAACCCTGGGTTCGGTGTGGGGCGGCGGAGGGGTGAAGTGGACTGCGGTAGTCATCGTGGGGTTGTGGACCACTGCGACTGCGGCGGAGACGGAGCCTCTCCGTCGTTTCTAGGTCCCCAGTTAACATACAATACAATACAATACAATGCTGTGCAATCAACTGACCTCTCGAGTATGTCCCATAAACGACCTAAGGGATTCATGTCGAGTGATCTGAGTGGACAAATCATTCTCTCACAGTGTCCAGAACGTTCTTCAATCCAATTGCAAGCAACTGTTGTATGAAATCGTTGCTCATGAACGACTTTAAATGGTCTCCAAGTAGCCGAACGCAACCATATCAGGTCAATGATCGGTTCAGTTGGACCAGAAGACCCAGTACATTATATGTAAAAACAGCCCACACCATTACGGATCTATCACCAGCTTGCACAGTGCCTTGTTGACAACTTAAGTCCGTGGCTCCATGAAGTCTACGTCACACACGAACCCTATCAGCTCCAACCGAAATCGGGACTCATATGACAACGCTACCGCTTACCAGTCGTCTAGGGTCCAAACGATACGGTCACGAGACCAGGAGAGGGCTGCAGGCGATGTCGTGCTGCTAGTAAAGGTACTCGCGTCGGTCGTCTGCTGCCGTAGCTCATTAACGCCAAATTTCGTATCACTGTCCTAAATGATACGTTCGTCGTACGTCTCACATTGATTTCTGCTGTTATTGCAAGCAGTGTTGCTTGTCTATTAGTACTAACAATCCTACGCAAACCCCGCTACTCTGGGTCGTCAAGGAATGGCCGTCGGCCACTCCGTTGTCCGTGGTGAGATGTAATGCCTGAAATTTGGTATTCTTGGTACACTCTTGACAATGTGGATCTCGGACTACTGAATTCCCTAACGATATGCGAAATGGAATGCCACTTGTTTCTAGCTGCAACTACCATTGTTGGTTCAAAGTCAGTAAATTCCCGTCGTGCGGCCATAATCACGTCGGAAACATTTTCACATGAAGTGTTTGTGTACCGATGATAGCCCCGTCAATGCACTGCCCTTTTGTACCTTGTGTACGTAAAACTACCGCAATTTGTATATGTGCATATCGCTATCCCATGACGTTTGTCACCTCAGAGTGTAACTGACCATGTAAAATGCATTGACTTCCCAGATTTAGGCCACTCTCGTCATTACTGCCTGTGCCTTTGCCTAGGTATGCGCAAGTCACATACATTTCACACATACATAATTTCACTTATATTTAACACATGGTATTTCACACATATTTGTACCTCATGTCATCCGTATCTATAGCGAATTTTGCCCTGCAGTTTCTTCTGAATTCTGGCGAAATGTGTAATTCTGTCAGTAACTAATCGTGTTTTCGAGAAAAAGGGCTGTCCCCGGGAATTGACTGATCCTCTGCTGTTCTAAGCCGGGTTTCCACATCCAACAAAAATGACGCCACTATAAGTGGCGCGACAGCTGATACGGCAGTGGCACCATGTACTGCTGTTTCCAAACGCACCTGTCAAAATTCATGTGGCCCTGTTATCAATATGGGATTATCTGGAATTATTTGTGCAAGCACTGGTGTTGTTATTCATGTCGTAGATGTCTGAGGTAGATGATCTCTACAGTAGCAAAGTAGAGGTGGGATGATTGTTGTCAGGGTAATGACCGATGGCTGCTCAGAAACACATCACTATTAGCCACACATTTTACTGAAGAACGTTCTATAACACTTATACCTGCACTATATTGTGACAATGCTTTCATGGGCATCTGCTGATAACAGCGAGTGGGTAGGCGCTATAAAACGAGCGGCTGTGGCCTGCTCTTACATCACACCGTCATCAGCAAAACGCCATAAATTGCTGCTTACCCTGTCCGCCAAATCATTTACGTATGTAGAGAATAACAGTGGTCCTATCACACTTGCATAGGGCACTCCTAACGATACCTCTGTCTCTGATGAACACTCGCTGTGGAGGACAGCTTACTGGGTTATTTCTCCAGAAATCGTCAAACCACTCATTAATCTGAGAACCTATTATGTATTCCCGTACGTCTTTTAGCAGTCTGCAATTGTCCGCTGTGTCATTTGCTTTACAGAAATCTATAGTTGGAGTCATGAACAATGGCGGTTGTGTTTAGGCTTGCTCTGCGCACGTCCGTCACGCATTTTCCGAGAGCCAATGAGCGTTCAGTAATGTTCTGAGCGCTCTGTTCCGTATTCCGTAGCTAATGTGAACATTAAACGTGATAGTAGAGAACTTTTCAGTGAATTTTTATTCCATTTGTTGCTAGTTGTCATCGCCGATGGTGGTGGTAAGTAATACAATCCGCATAAGCAAGGGAGACACATAAGTTGCAGGACATATGCTTTCATCGAGAGGAAAGCACGCGCATGCATGTACGGCAACTGTCGCTTGGAATCATGAGCAATGCAATCCTCGTACGTGCCTAGTAATGAGCGAACCGCCATCGTTCGAGAATCGGCTTGTAGTAATCTGGAATCTCGTTGTTGCGCTTCATCCATGATTCGCAGGACATCATGTGAAAAAAAGGGTAATCTGAATTTCGCACTGGTGATACTTTCTAAACACATGCGGATTTGTTGACTGAAGTTCTTCCTTATCAAGGAGATTTATTATATTCGAAATGAGACTATCTTGAAGATTTCTGGAGCAAATCGATGCTAAGGATATTTGTGTGTAATATTGTGTGTTTCTTCTTATGTACTCTCTGTACGCGTCTAACTGGTGCCTTACGATCCCGCTACACGCCACGCAACACTGTGCTGCGGGTTGCCGCCCTCTCAAGATCTCTGCAAGTCGACACAGCTTATGTTGCCTGCGGCAGCCGCTGTAGTATTGGGGAGCGACGCATCCACCAGACATAGTCGACACTAACTTGCGTCCATGAGTCACGTGACATTCGACAACTTCCCATTACTCCTTCGCCGGGCGAACCCTTATAGAACACCGCCCTGCAACTCGCCAGCCAGCCAGTGCGAATACCAGTCCCGACCTCGAGGCTTCTACTCATCAGAGCGCAGCGGACGCTAATAAAAACATAATCGCCAGTCCCACGGATACAGACTCTACCTACGGCAGTATTTTCTCGATAGTGACCGACAGTGAACTCTGCTTGTACATTCAACGACTGTTATCGTGTTTTTGACAAACCTTCATTACATCTAGCTACTATGTAGAGGTGTGGGCCAGCAGTTGCAGGAAGTGTTGGGGAGTGAGTACTAGGTCACCAGCATTGTGAAACTTAATGCAGGGTTGGCTCAGATGACTCATAGCATAGGGAAGTTATGCAGAAATTTTACGAAGGAGGATCAGGCAGTGATAGTGGATGGAACAGGGAACAGTCTTGATAACGACAGGGAATACGATTTAGGCGGTGACCTGGTAAAGATAGCTACTCAAACTGGTGGCACTAATGTGCGTTTCGTGCAACTGTTTCGGCGTCATGATCGGCCTCATCTTAATGAGGCTGCTAGACGCGTTAACACGGGGCTGGAGAGGGCACTGATGGCAAAGATCATGGGTCACATTTCAGAGCTGCTAGTCGGGTCTATCGGTAGATCGGGTTTCACTAGGCATGGCCTGCACCCCAATATGTATAGGAAGGAGAGGCTGGCAAAGCTTATAGGTGACAGTGTAGTGGGTGGTGGTGGGATCACTCATGGAAAAATTCCTGTAGTAGTTGCTGTAAGATCTGCACCTTTTTTAGATTGAAGTCAGCTGTAGGTATACCTGCTTAAAGGAAGTCCTTCTAAGGGCTCACCTTCAGAGGACATCATGTTTCCAAGTATAGAAGGAATTAGCATATTTCATCAAAATATAAGAGGTATCACAGACAAAATTAGTGAACTGCTTATAGATGTTGACTCTGAAATTAGTGGTATAACGGAGCACCACTTAAACAATTTGACAATTCAGAGGCTTCCTTTATCACGATACAGATTAGCTGGCTTTTTTTCAAGGAGTTCCTTGCAGGGTGAGCGAGTGCTTGTGTACGTAAAATACAGTATTCCATTTGAGTCCATAGACGTATCACGGCAATGCACAGAATAGATATTTGAATGTTGTGCAAGGGCAGCTGAATTTAATGATACTAAATTTCTAATTGTTGTTGTTTATAGGTCCCCTAACTCTGACTTCAGAGCATTTCTGCTCATGCTAGAGAGGGCTCTTGATTCACTTTGTCGGAAGTACCAGAAATTAGTTTTATGTGGTGACTTCAATATAAATATAATGGTGCAAGAAAAAGGATGTTGGTAGATCTCCTAAATTCAAATGATCTGATGCAGACTGTATTTTTTCCAACTATGGTGCAGGGGAACAGTAGCACAGCCATAAACAATATTTTTATTCATTCTTCATTACTACATGGTCATTCTGCTAGTAAAAGCGTGAACGGCCTTTCAGACCATAGTGCACAAATTTCAACACTAAAAGGCTTTTGTACTCAAACAAATGTCACATGTAATTACAAACTATGTAGGAAAGTTAATCCAACAGCAATAGAGAGTTTTTTAAACCTTGTCAAGAAACAAGAGTGGCAGGATGTTTATAGTGCCTATAACACAGATAAATATAACGCTTTCCTTAACACATTTCTCTTGCTCTTTGAGAGTTGCTTTCCATTAGAACGTTCTAAACGGGGTACTAGCAGTAATAGGCAGCTTGGGTGGCTGACTAGTGGGATAAGGATATCATTTAGAACAAAGTGGCAATTATATCAAAATGTTAGAAGTAGTCACAATCAAGCTACAATAGCTCATTACAGACAGTATCGTAAGGTGCTCAAAAATTCTATTAGGAAGGCAAAGAGTAACTGGGATGCAAGTAGAATAGCTAATTCACAGGATAAAATTAAAACCATGTGGTCAATTGTGAAGGAAGTGTATGGTCAGCAGCACAACGTCGACAATATAAAGTCTGTTCATAGTAAAAATATTTCTGTTACCGATAAATCAGATATATTTACAGTATTTAACAATCATTTTCTGAGCATTGCTGTTGAATTAAATAAAAATTTAGTTTCTACAGCGAATCATATAACTTTCTTGGCGAATGCATTTCCGAGATTGATGTCTGAAATACTCCTATGTGATCTCGACAAGATGGGGGAGATTGACTCAATAATTAAGTCACTGAAGACTAAGAACTCTCATGGATATGATGGAGTGCCTAGCAGAATAAGAAAGTACTATACTGCACATGTTAGCCCTGTATTTTCCTTTAGGAGTGGTCAGTTTACTGAAGGATTAAAGTACTCAGTAGTAAAGCCCCTTTATAAAAAGGGAGAAAAGGATAATGTAGACAATTTTAAGCATATTTCTATGCCATCAATTTTTACTAAAGTTATTGAAAAGGCTATGCATGTAAGGATAGTTGATCACACAATTTGCTGTCCAATGTACAGTTCGGCTTTAGAAGTCGTTTAACAACTGAAAATACTATATTCTTTTTTCTCTGTGAGGTACTGGATGGGTTAAACAAAAGGTTTCAAACGCTAGGCGTATTTTTTTACTGAACTAAGGCATTTAATTGTGTTGATCACAAAATATTGCTCCAGAAGTTGGACCATTATGAAGCAGTAGCACACAACTGGTTCACCTCTTACTTTAGCAACAGACAGCAAAAGTCATTATTCACAATGTTGAGAATGGCTGTGATGTAAGGGTCTGAGTGGGGTACAGTCAAGTGGGGGATGCCCCAGGGATCAGTGTTGGGGCCACTACTGTTTCTTATTTTTATAAATGATATGCCCTCTAGTATTACAAGTAACTCTAAATTATTTCTGTTTGCTGATGACACTAGCTTGGTACTAAAGATTGTTGTGTGCAACATTGGTCTGGTTTCAAATAGTACAGTTCATGACATAAGTTCATGGCTTGTAGAAAATAAACTAACGCTAAATCACAGTAAGACTCAGTTTTTACAGTTTCTAACACACAATTCAGCAAACCCTGACGTTTTAATTTCACAGAATGGACATATGAATCTGAACAGTTCAAATTTCTAGGTGTTTAGATAGACAGTAAACTGTCGTGGAAAGCCCACATTCAGGATCTCGCCCAAAGTCTTAATGCTGTCATTTTTACTATTCGAATGGTATCTGAAGTGAGTGATCGTTTGACACGAAAATTAGTCTACTTTGCTTATTTTCATTCGCTTATGTCGTATGGTATTATATTTTGGTGTGACCCCTCCCATTCTAAAAGGATATTTTTAGCTCAGAAATGGGAGGTTTGGGCAATAAGTGGTGTAAGTTCACGAACCTCTTGTCGACCCCTGTTCATGAGTCTGGGTATTTTTAAAATGGCCTCTCAATATATATATATATATTCCTTACTATCGTTTCTTGTTAACAAGATTAGCTTTTTCCCAGGAATAAGCAGCTTTCACTTAGTTAATACTAGGCAGAAATCAAACCTGCATTTCAATCGGACTTCCTTAACTCTTGTGCAGAAAGGTGTGCAGTATGCTGCTGCATCCATTGCCAATAAGCTACCCCTCAAATTCAAAAATCTTAGCATTAATCCACGCGTTTTCAAATCGAAACTTAAGTGTTTCCTCATGGGTCACTCATTCTATTCTGTCGAGGAGTTCCTTGAAATATTAAGCTGATTCTTGTTGTTTTGTTGATTGCGTTTACTTAAACTTATGGATAGACTTTTTTCAGGTTCATAAACATTTTATTTTTGTCTGTTATTACTTTTATGTTGTAATTTCATTTACTAACATGTTCCATGACCTTGGAGATTTGCTCCTCAATTTGGTCGTACAGAACTTGATGTGTAAATAAATAAATAGAAATCTTCAAGCTGCTTTTAATCGAGAGCTGTTACAGTTGCTAATGTTAGCGTCTACTTTCTCTGTTGTAATAAAGTTATGTTGTTATTGGCTAAGTGACATCTTTCTCCACTTGTGCATGCATCCCACAGTGGGATACTACAGCAGTGACGAGGGTAAACTTTTCATGACTCTATTGTCTCCGGAACATTATTCCCAGTGTCTTGTGCTCAGCTAGGTAGCCTTCTTCTATGCATTCATCTCTCTCCACATGTTGTTTTGATGGTTCTACTTCATGTTCAGTCAACGTTGTTACTGTTTCCTCTGGCTTGCTTTTGACTGTGCCCATTTTTCTCTCTCACGTTCTGTAATTTTATGTCGCATGCCTACTTGTTTTACCTTGTCTCTGTCTCGTGTTAGTGCAGCTTCAATTCTTGGTTCTAGTGTTTTTCTGCTAGCGCCGTTTCATTGAATCTGTCCCCTTCTCTCACTTCCTGTCAGAGTCTCTCACGCCAGAAATTTCTCTTCTGTAGCTTTTCCAGTTGTGGGGTCAACAGTTGCTTCATTTGACTCGGGGTACCACATACTTGACACAACACTGATCGCTGGCGACGCCACCTCATACTGCGGATAGGGCATCAGAGCTTCTGCATCATGCACAGCACTTCCTGCACACCTCAGAGCTTCTTCGACGTCTCCTCCCCTCCTCCCCAATCAGCACAAGACTCCACATCAACGTTACAGCTTCCTACCGACTTAGACAAAGCCTTATGATCATGGCCCATCTTCCTGGCTGCACTGAACCACCTTCTTCACGTGTCATCCTGATGTTTCTCTCCAGTCCCCCTGGCTTCTGGCTCTCTGTCTCTTGCGCACTCGCTCCCAGTGCTGCTGCCTCTCTCATTCAAGACTCCCTGTTCCAGTGCCCCTGCTCGAGTGCCTCGGCTTGCGACACCTCCTATTTCAGCGCCAAGGGCGCCGCCTATTCCCTCACTGCCGACACCCTTGCCATTGTACTCAGTACCTCTTCGAGTTCTAGCGCCATCAGAGCTCTCAATGCTGGCCCTGCTGTCATTACTGACTCCATCACCGCACCATCAGCCACTTGATGGCTGACTCATGGACTCTCGCCTCTTGCTACATCTCCAATCATTCTGCCTATCACCGATGCTTCAAACCCGCCTCCAGTGTCCTCCTTCCACTCCCTGGCCTCCTGCCATCTCGGTGTGGGTCTCCCACTCTCACCCTCTTCTCCGACAGGCAGCTCCAACTCCATGACGCCATTTCCGCCTTCTGCAGCGCCCTGCCTGGCGCCACCTCCGCCTGGTAGCCACCCTCCGAAGTCTATCATCGTGGTCGTCTTATATAGCCTCATAGACTTCTCTGCAGCTGCTTTTTCTGGTCTTGAAAGTTTTACCACAAGGCTCAGCTGTACCTGGTCTCTCCACCTTCGGAAACCTAGTTCTCCTTTCTCGACAATCGCCCTGCATGTGTCTCAACCTTCATGGTGTACTCCTTGTGTCGTCGACTCCCCCCCCCCCCTTCCCACTGCCCCCTATCTTCCTGGCAGCTGCCCTCCGTTTTCGCGCCTGACGCTGTTTACTCCGTCTGCTGGAAGCCCACAGCCATTGCCTGATTTCCTTCTGTGGGTGTCTCAATGCCCAGGGCTCCTCCTACCGCTGGGCACAAGACTGATGATCCCCAGGGGCGTTTCGGTTGCATTGTCGTGTCTGGACCCAGTTACCAATGTGTCCTGTCCAGAGGTTTCTGCCTGGCTGGCCCCATCAGCACTTTTGTGAAGCAACAGCCGCCGTTGTTTCAAGCATCTGTCTCCTAGCAGCCACTGGGGCCCTCCTGGCCAGCACTACACAGCACACCTTTTAGCCTCCACAAGAGGCGCCTGCTGTGCCCTGTTCCAGCGCCATCGCCACTATCGCTGCTGCTGGCCCCAGAGCCTTCCTACTTTCCATCACCACCAGCAACCATCACACTCCCCGCACACACACCACAGGCCCACATTCTGCTGCTCCACACCCTGCTGTCCTGTGTGCCTCTGGCCTGCACAAAGCCAGCCCACATATCTCCGATCTCCATGCCTCCAGCCTGTATGCCTCCAGTCTGAATGCCTCTGGCCCACCTTCCTCCAACCCATGTACTGCTGGTCCACACATGGCTGGCCAGTACACTGCTGACCTGTACACCATTGGCCCGCACACAGTCAGCCCACATAACACCAGTCTGCAAACTGCTCGCCCACATGCTGCCTGCCAAAATGCTTCTGGCCTGCATGCCATCTGCCCATATGCTGACAACCCACTCACCATCCTCCACCATCACTCCCTTCCTGGTGTTTCCTGTACTATCAGGGTCAGTCTCCTGCATACCGACACTTTCTCGGTCCAAAGGTGGCACATCTGCTTCTAGAGGATGGCACTGCCATCCTCTCTATGAAGAGGAGGAGTGTGGTGAAAAGTGATTCCGCATCCTTGGCTGTTGTCCCCGCCACAGGTACTGTATATATAGCATCCCCTGCCACCTCTGCTGTCCTCTCCTTGTCTCCCCCAGACCTGTAGCCCTTTGTTCCGGCATTCTTCCTGTCTGTTGCTGGTGTTCAGCCCCTGCCCTCAGGGCCTACTTCCTTCATGGGCTGCTTCTCTTTGTACTGTGACTCTTGCATGTCTCCTGCATTGGGTCTCTTCTCCAACAGGCGCCTTTGCGACCTACCATGTTCTTTCATCTGGATCTCACTCTATGACGTTTTACCCTGATCATGGGTTGCGGATATATCTGTTCTTCTGTTCAGGGCACCCCATCCAGGTCTTTGGTTGGTCTTTGCTTGCACTCCTGTTCTCCACTAACGAAAGTTTCTCCGCAAGCCTGGCTCGCCTGTCACGCCACCTTCAGCAGCTCAGTAGCTGTCCTGAATGACGGCCCTTGCTTAGTTCCTGCCTTTCTTCTCAGTTCTGCTTTTCCCAGATGGTTCTGCCATTCCCTCCGTGGAGAGGAGTCGTGTGTGGAAGAGGGGTGCCGTATCTTTAGCTGTCATCTCCGCTACAGCCACTGCCTCATAGCGAGCTGGTTCCGCCAGCTCCTCCGTGGGAGGAGGTCTGCCTCGTCCTCGACTGTCGTATGCAGTAAATCTGCTGTCCACGCAGCGAGATGGTTCCGCCATCTTCTCTGAAGGGAAAACAAATGTTGCTTCTGGCTGGTGCTGTGTAATCCAGCCATACGCTACAGTACAAAGTGCTGTGATGTGCCGCCCTCTCAAGACGCAGCTCATCTAACCTGCACCAGCTGCTGCATTACTGGGGACGCCACAAGAACCTGACACAGCCGGCACTACATTGCGTCCACGGGACACGTGACATTAGAAAACTTCCCGATTTTCCTCCGCCTGGTGGCCTTTCAGTGACGATCCAGAATTTTGGTTTGGAAGGGGCTTGACTTTGGAAGGGGCCTGACCGCTGCTGAGGGTAGGCATTATCAAAGCAAACACTAAAACATGAAAAAAAAACACAAAACTTTATTTTGCTCATTTAACGCATAGCGAGTCTCATCGGACAACTTTTAGAAAATTCTTTAATGACAGCTAATTAGAATGATTCTACAACATAGAATCCCTGCAACAATGGTGACAAGTCCAAACATAACAATCGCCACTAGTAAAGACGACAATCCATTTCAACAATTTCTACGAAGCCTTCCACACTAAATAACACCAAGTATAACCCTTGAGGAAGCACGGCATTTAGCACTGTACTACATTCGAGCAAATTTTGCCAGATATATCTCGGTGAATATACAGGGCAGCCAAGCCGTTCAACCTGTCTTCCAACATTCTCACACAAAGGTACGGTTTCACTACTTTAAGAGAAGAGAAACTGCACTCCACGCTACGAGTGGATACTGGTAATGTAGCGATAATTTGTAAAATACTTTTTATCTTTGGGAAAAACTCATTTGCTTCTTAATGCCCCTCTGCTGCTATTTGGGCGATATGTTCCCTGTCTCTCCAGGACTCCTTCTAGAATTATTTCTCGCGGCTGTACACACGTGCAGCTGACACTACCGACTTCAGATTTTCTGTTCTTACTGTGGTGTTTGGTATAAGGGTGAACATGTCGAGAACTGAAAAGTGCTCTGCTCTCGAGCAACGACTCCTGAACTGTCCCAATACAAAATCGATGACAGGAAAGAACGATTTGATCGCTTAATGCAGCACCAGACAAGTCAGTTGCAGATAAAAAGCGTATTAACTCTTCGTGTGTTGCGAGCTTCTGCATACGCAGATACCTGATTCATACAATAAGTTTTTCTGTACGACTAGTGTCGCTAGTTTCGTCGCTAGGGACAGCATAATGTTTTGCTTGTTTTATTTTTTTCTGGTGCCTTTTTGAAAGAATGACAACTATCAAGCGGCTGATTCTGAGATGTTTTGCTCAGTTATGTAGCAGTTTTTGACACTGTCTCCAAACGATTTTGGAGAGATGAAACATTTGAGTCGATGCGAAATTTTAAAAGTTCTCGAAATTTTCCTTGGTCGATTTCTTCACTTTTGTACCATAATCTCGGTATCCTCTTTAAGGAACATTTTCACGACCACATAATATGGTCGCCTTTACTATAGAAATCAGCCACTGTCTATGTGATTTAATTATTTTCAGTTTCTCAGTTACAATTAAAACATTGACAGCCTTTTCATGGTTTTCATAACAGCTTTTGAATTAGATACTTTTTAACACCGCCGTCTTGTGATAATCGGTAGCAGGATGATTTCTGAAGATTTCCGACGCTTTTTTTTTAATTTTTACAAAGTGGGCGAGTGACTAAAGATCCTAAAGGTGCAGAATGCTTGCCTCCACCATCTACACCAGAAAACAGCATACACCTCTCAGTTGTTGGCTATAAACTACCCAAGAATATTCGTTTAGCTAATCAAATCGAATGCCGGCCGCGGTGGCTGAGCGGTTCTAGGCGCTTCAGTCCGGAACCGCGTGACTGCTACGGTCGCAGGTTCGAATCCTGCCTCGGGTATGGATGTGGGTGATCTCCTTAGGTTAGTTAGGTTTAAGTAGTTCTAAGTTCTAGGGGACTGATGACCTCAGAAGTTAAGTCCCATAGTGCTCAGTGCCATTTGAACCTCTGTGTGCTCTGGATGTTCATAATTGCTTGGTGATTCTGAAGACATCGTCAGATGTTCAAACTTTTCCTTGTCACTGAGTACTTTTCCTATTACACTGGAGTGCCAAAGATACTGGTGTAGGCATGCGAATTCAAATGCAGATATATGTAAACAGGCATAATACGGCGCTGCGGTCGGCAACGCCTATGTAAGCCAAGTGTCTGGCGCAGTTGTTAGATTGGTTACTGCTGCTACAATGGCACGTTATCAACATTTAAGTGAGTTTGAACGTGGCGTTATAGTCAGCGCACGAGCGATCGGACACAGCATCTCTGAGGTAGCAATGAAGTGAGGATTTTCGACTATTTCACGAATGTACCATGAATATCAGGAATCCGGTAAAACGTCAAAATCCGACATCGCTGCTACCAGAAAAAGATCCTGCAAGAACGGGACTAACGACGACTGAAGAGAATCGTTCAACGTGACAGAAGTGCAACGCTACCGCAAATTTCTGCAGATTTCAATGCTGGGCCATCAACAAGTGTCAGCGTGTGAACCATTCAACGAAACATCACCAATATGCGTTTTCGGAGGCGGAGGCCCACTCGTTAGCCCTTGATGACTGCACGACTCAAAGCTATACACCTCGCCAGGACCCGTCAATACCGACACTGGACTGTTGATGATTGGAAACATGTTGCCTGGTCAGACGAGTCTCGTTTCAAATTGTATCGGGCGTATGGATGTGTACGAGTAAGTAGACAACCTCATGAATCCACGGACCCTGCAAGTCAGCAGGCTCTGTCATGGTGTTGGAATGACATGTGACCCCTGATACGTCTAGATACGGGTCTGATAGGTGACATCTAGTAAGCATCCTGTCAGATTACCTGCATCCATTCATGTCCATTGTGCATTCTGACGGACTTCGACAATTCCAGCAGCACAATGCGCCACCCCAAACGTCCAGAATTGCTACAGAGTGACTGCAGGAACGCTCTTCTGAGTTTAAACACTTCCGCTGGCCGCCAAACTCCCCAGAAATGATGCCTTGCAACATGCTGTTCAGAAGAGATCTCCACCCCCTCGTACTCTTACGGATTTATGTACAGCCCTGCATGATTAACATGACTAATGGTGTCAGTTCCCTCCAACACTACTTCAAACATTAGTCGAGTCCATTCCACGTCGTGTTGCGGCACTTATGCGTGCTGGCGGAGGACCTATACGATATTAGGCAGGTGTACCAGTTTGTTTGGCTCTTCGGTGTACATAACAGATATGAAACGATTTTCAACAGTGGCTGTATTAGCCACTCCCGCTGGCGCTGATTCCACCTCTGTAACAAAAGCAAAGAAAAACTTTCGGTCATTAAAATGCAGTTATGTATTTAGGATTCTTACAGAATTTTTGACGGACTTTCCTAATCTCTGGTGTCCTGAGCTCTCACTCGTCACAGATTTTGTCCACTGTTACAAAATAACTGTGTCCATGTCGGAGGCTACACTGCAAATGAACAGTGAGACAGTACATGATCAAAAGATTACTTCTGCGAGATGCTTCTGTGTTGGCAACAAGCTCACCCCACATGAGAGGACTTCAGCGGTAGGCGCAAAAACACCGTTAAAGGAACTCCTTACCTTACCCTGGTGGAAGAGCAGAAGGTGCACATCTTCACGGACAACAGGGCTCAACCCGCTCGCATTTGAGACAGTGCCGCCGCACTTGCTGTGGTTCAAGCAACGAGTTAAAATTTCATAGAGTGGCTGAGATACTAGTTACAGCGCTCCTAGCGGCAAAATTTTTTTAAATTCTTCTTTCGACGATGTAGCCGGCGATCTCGTTGTGAAGTCGATGGAACAGGAACACTGGGTACGGACACCGGGTAGGCGACGTACAGCGTTTGGTGGACGCGGCACGGAGGACAGGCGATGGCTTATGGTACAGGATAGAAGCTGGTAACGTGCCGTAGAAACAGGAAGATGATCTCAGGAACAGATGGTCAGGGACGTGAACATGAAACAGGTTTAAAGTGGAATAAGAAAAAGTTCTGACTGAATAAATCCCTGGAAGAGAGTGGATTAAGGCAACGAAGTCCATATTTCATCGTTGAACTCAAAATCGGAGGGGATTCTTATATTCTTCCATCTGTACTAGACTGGAACTTCCATCAGTCCTGACAATCGCGAATTTTTTTTGTAGTCCTCAATACCAAAGTTGTTTTGCGTTACAACTGCTGATTGTCTAAAACATTGCCAAATAGACTGTGGGCATTTAAATTTTGTTGTAGCTCATATCGAATGTATTCATCTCAAAAAAATTTTTAATCAGATCTTCGTTTGTTACAGTGCAGGTGGAAGTAGAGCATTGAATCTGTCCGAGGTTTGCTTTCAATTGCGAAATTATGGATAAAATTTAAGTTTACACCTGATGAAAAATTTTAAACATAGGTATATGACACTGACTCCACAAAAGGAATAATTTGAAAATTTTCATTATTCTTATAATTAATTGATTTATAGATCCACTTGCAAATAAATATCATTAATGATGACGTATGTTCATTTAACAAATCATCCAATCGCAGAATCTTCTTCATCCTCTCATGAACATTTATGGAAATATATTTCAACAATTATGTCCATAATATGAAACACACAAACTGCTATTCTTAAAATGTTAGTTAAAATTCTTAAATTAATTCTCCTGGTAAAGAAGGCATAATGAAAAATCTAAAAATTATAATAATTTTCTCTCGCGCAACCAGAGAGTTTCTTCAATTGTTTGCACTAATGACATTATCGACTGTCGCTTCATTTCACAGTGCATTTGTTTTCTTGCGCGAACAGTGCACATCATACACACAGCGTATTTACCTACATATCCCACACTGTTCAAGTTTCACACGCAATTCTCACATAAGTGCCATGTCTTGAGGAAATGTAGATGCCCTTTCATTGTATATCACTGTGGCTTCTGCTCATAGTCCACACTTACAAATACTAGTAATTAACAAATTGTTCTACCTATCTTAAAAATTTTGTGCTAAACTATCACAGGAGTAATCTCACTGTCTCTTAACCTATCACAGGAGTAATCTCACTGTCTTTAACATATCACAGGAGTAATCTCACTGTCTCTTAACCTATCACAGGAGTAATCTCACTGTCTCTTAACCAAGCACAGGAGTAGTCTCACTGTCTCTTAACCTCTAGACAACATAAACTTCTTGATATTTATATACACATCTGACTCATAGTCAAATTCCACACTAAATTCTTCTCCATATTTGGTATCACAGATCTACGATACTTTACTAAATTTCTTAATATCATTATGCGGGAATAATCCCTTTATTCTTTTCGATTCGGGATATGCCAACAAGTATGATCCAGGATTTGGTATATTTACAATAACATATGGTCCGGTATAAATAAGATTCCATTTCTTTATGTTCTTCATCAGTTTCGAGGAATGGATGTGTCGCCTCAATAAAACCTTTTCTCCAAGATGAAACGTCTGAATCCGGTGAATCCGTTTATCATACGTCAATTTCCGTTGTTTTGCCTTTTTAGTTAAATTGACAAGTGCGAGTCGAATCTTTTCCTCCCATTCCGCCATGTTCTCCTCAGTCAAAACATTAGGAAAGCGTTACTGTTGTTTGTGTTGGAAGTGTGTCAGCTGTTGTGATATTACTGCAATATTTAACTTTTCTAGTTGACTTTTTTGTTACAAAATATAAAGTCAACATGCCTGCAGTGTGTTCAGCGTTCAACTGCACAAATCGCAGCGATAAAACAACAAATATTTCATATTATAAGTAAGTATATTAGTACCGAAATACGACACACGTTTTTAATGTTTATTAAAGAGTCATTTGCATTGGAACTGTAATTATGCTTAAGACAAATGCAGGAAGTAATTTATTTATCGTTGATTACAGATTTCCTTTAAAAAATAAGGAAATTACAAAAATATGGGTTATAAATACGAAGCGAGAAAACTGGTTTCCTACTACAGCCAGTTACTTCTGTTCAGCTCATTTTGAAGAGAAATATATGTACCACACAAATGTCCAGAGGCGCCTTTTGTCAAAAGCAGTACCTACTATCTTTAACTTTCCACCACATTTACAAAAGCAAGATAAAGTATTACGACCACAACCCAGAAAGCGATCTTTCAACAATTTGCAAGATAGTGCTGTTACAGTGACATCTTTAGCACAAAGTAAGTCAATAATTTAATTTTACTCGGTGTTCTTATTACTTTGAATTACATACTTTCTATTATTATCTTATGGTGTAACCCTGTTATAAACTTATGATGTAACTGCATTCTTTCAGTGCCTGTCGGACCCACATCTGTTTCTGCTGACCACAATTACTGTCTACCAAGCCCTAAGAAGTTGAAAACACAATATAACAGAGTACAAGCAGAGAATGTGCGACTAAAGAAGCGGATAAAGCAAATGAAGCAACTTAGTGTATGACACAAAAGAAGAATAGTGCAGTTACAGACTTTAGTTGCTGGTTTGATAAGAAGGCTATGTAGTTCATTTTCTGATATGTTAAACAGTGAACATGTAGTTGGTTTGTTGAAGGAGCTATTGGAACTTAAGTGCAGTGCTAAAGTATGCCATTATTCTCAGCAAATAAGGAAATTTGCCCTGACCCTACACTTTTATACTGCCAAGGCATACAGCTACTTACGAAAATTTGTGAAATTACCCCACCCAAGAACGCTTCGCCGTTGGGCAATGTCAGTGGGTGGCCATCCAGGTTTTACTGAGGAGGGTTTCACTAAAATTGCCTCTGAAGTTGAGAATAGCACAACCCAAATTTTTGCAACATTGATGTTTGATGAGGTGGTTATTAAGAAGGACCTTGTTTGGGATGGAGAAAAAATAAGAGGCTATGTTGATTTTGGGGAGGGTGGCATAGAAAGTGATGTTAGCGAGGCAGTAAAAGAGGCTCTTGTGTTCATGGTCACAGCGCTAAACAGAAATTGGAAAATTCCTGTGGGTTATTGTTTAGTTCACTCCCTATTTTCTACTGTAAAGCTAAATTTGGAACAACACTGGTGTTACTATAGTAGCTGTGGTTTGCGATGGTACTGCCACAAATAGATCTTTAATGGCAAATTTAGGGATCAGATGTGATGAACAGGGAGCACAGTGTTGGTTTCCCCACCCTTCAAATAATGATATGAGGGTATTTTGCATGTTTGACACAGCTCACATGCTAAAGCTGGCATGTAGTTTACTTGCAGAAAAGAATTTTTTGTTAGATGGTACCATTTCAGGCAGTGATAACATAATTAAATGGGAATATTTTAAAATGTTAGTGGACTTGCATGAAAGGGAAGGTTTGCATGCTGCAAACAAACTTAGGAGGCAGCACATTCTGTACCATACTAAAAAAATGAAAGTGGCTTTGGCAGCACAAACCCTTAGCAATTCTGTTGCAAATGCCATGTTGTTCTGCAAAGATTTAGGCATTAAAGAATTTTATGGGTGTGAGGCAACAGTTAAATATATCAAAATGTTAGATAGTGCCTTTGATTTATTAAATTCTTGTCACACAATGGGCAAGGGCACTAAGGCACCAATTTTCAGAGGGAACAGAGACACAGTCTGTAAAAGGATCAATGAATACATTAAGTATTTCAAGTCTTTAAAGCTTTCTGATGGAAGTCCTGTTATTCTATCTAACAGAAAAATGCCGTTGTATGGACTTATGCTGAATTTAATGAGCATAAGGCAAATTGCAGAATTGTATGTTTGGAAAGAAAATGCAGAGCTCAATTATATTTTGACCCGTAGAACAAGTCAAGATAACTTGGAATTATTTTTCTCCATCTTTCGTAGTAGAGGAGAAACAGAAATAACCCAAATGTTGCACAGTTTAGATCAGCATACAGGAAATGCTTAATTGCACAGATAGTGAAGGTTCTCAAAATGGCAATTGCCAAGAATCAAATACTAGTATGCTACCTCCTGCTACCGTTCCATCACTTCCTTTTGCTAAGGTAAGCCCTGCAGCTGTAGACCATGATTATGTGCCACATTATGCCTCACTGAGTATGTACTCAGAATATGTCATTGAGTACATAGCTGGATGTATAGTGAGACAGGTGACAAACAAAATTAACTGTACTGACTGCTTAGAAGTTATTTTTGGTTGTATTGAGGCTAAAAGAACTGGATTGATTGCAGTGAAAGATGTGAAAACCAGTTTAATCAATCCAGCTAATGATGTTGTTAAACTTTTTAATGTTGCTGAGGTTTTCATAAATAATGAAGACATAATTCTGAAATATCAGAAAAACGTTTTGTTGAGGTTCCAGACAGTGTTGCAATTGGTGAGAAGCTCCTTATTTATAAACAATGAACATCTTTTTACAGAAACTGAATTTGGTGAAGAAACCCATTATGTTAAACTGATAAAACTGCTGCTCAAACATTATTTTGTATGTCGAATAAATCACTTATGCAAATCAAAATCATCTGAGCAGAGAGGTAAAGTTGTGAGACAACTATACACGAAGCTTATTTTATTTAAAGGTCAGTGAAAAGACTGAAAAAAATACGAATGTCAGTTAAAACATTGTAAAAATTAAATGTAGATAAATTATTTTACTTTTCTTGTAGATTATTATTATTATTGAATTACTATGCTTGTGTTAACTACTTGTAACACATATTTCAAGTAATATTCTCGTTCACAGTGTACTGGTTTTTGAGGCTTTGACTGTTTACTTTGAAATAGCGACAAAAATATCGCATTTCTGCGCCCCTCTACTGTTTCTAATAGTTAACCACAGCATGTTTAGAAGTTTCACCGTAATATTCTGGTGGTACCTGCTCTAATTGCACTAATTTATGGGCAACAAGTAACGTTATAGTGGATGGACAGACTTATTTGAGTTGTCTTGTAGTGTTATCTACATCGAAAAGTTTAACCATATTTCGACGAAAACATCCCTTTTTGCTGTCAGTGTACACTGAAATCACTGCTGTCTATTGCTTGTTTTAGAAAAAATAAAGCTAGTATGGGCTATTTCAAGTAAGTCAAACGCAGTTACAAGGGGGCGGGACACAGCAGACGAATGCCTTGACTAAAGAAAACATGGCGGACAGAACTTCAATTTGCTTCAAACATGGCGGACCTATAGCCACTCTATGAAATTTTAACTCGTTGGGTTCAAGGGCACCTACGCCAATGCAGGGTTGACGTCGCGCCCAGTATGACCTTGGACACAACATAATGCCAGTTCGGACCGCCATATTCCAACTACATGAGGACCACTGGTCGTTTACAAGGCCAGTTGGTTGGCTCTGATAAGAATTCTCCTGCAAAGAAAGAGTTTGAAGGATTGTTGGCTGTGGGGGTAATCAGACATTCTGACAGCCCTTGGTCGTCTCCCCTGCACCTAGTTCAAAAGAGAGAGGCTTCATGTTGTCTATGTTGGGACTATCATCCCGTAAATGTTCACACCACCATGGATCGCTATTGTGTTCCCCACTCACATTATTTTATGGCCGCTGTGACAGGTTCCCAAATTGACTTCTTAAAGGCCTGCCATCAAATTCCAGCACCACCAGAGAATGTACAAAGACAGCAGTAATTATGCCTTTTTGCCTTTTGAACTTGTATGGTCGCCATTCTGCCATAAGAATGCAGCACAAACATGGCAACGTTCCATCTGCGAGGTCTTCTGTGGCCTGAATCTCTGTTTGATGCACCTTGACAACATGTTGAGTTTTTCTGCATCTGCTCCCGAACACGAAATTCATCTACAACTGTTTTTAAAAGACTTTCCGAATATACATTGAAGATAAACAATGCAAGTGTGTGCTTCACAAACAGGCAGTGGACTGTTGGGACAATGAGTGCATCCTGAAAGTATTAGGCCCTTGCAATCTAAATTGGACTTGCTTCAGTCGATTCCCTTTCCCAAAACAAATCAGCAATTGCTTGTTTTCTTAAGCAAAGCTAATTTCTGCAGGCGCCACCTGCACGTGCAGGCACTGCTCATAGTTGCACTTAGCAGCATGACAGCTGTCGTGTAGACACCTGAAATGTTGTATGCTTTTTACAGAGTCAAGTTCTTCTTGAGATAGGCAGAACTTCTTGCTGACCCTCTGCTTGTGCTGCTGTTAGCTGCGCTAGCCAGACTGATGTAAGATCCATGCTGGAATAGAAGGTCAAAGATTCGTGTCAGCCCCCAGATTTTTTTTCACGTAGGTTGCCTGATGCACAGACTAAATGGAGTACCTACGAACCATGATCTTTTACTAGCAATTAGACATTTCCGACCACAAAGTGAGCCACGCCACTTCATTGTCCTTACAGATCGTGCACCTGTTTCTTTGACGTTAAACAACCCTCGCAGTTCCTTCTCTTCTCTGCAGTTCCGCCATTCGAAATTCATCGTGCAATCCATTACTGATTTCCGTTACCTGCGAGGAGCCGACAACGTGGTTGCTCACTGTTTCACAAGAATCAATGTGATCTCTGCAAGAGTTGACCTAACGCAGCTATCTACGGCACAGGAATCATACAAAGACTTACACAAGTTCCTTACGAAACAAAAGACAGGAATGCAGCTCAAGCAATTACCTATGGGCAACTTCCTCGTCTGGTGTGATGTTTCCCAAAGCCGACCCTGATCTTCCGTACGTTTCCATGGTAGGAAACAGGTATTTGACGCAATTCCTGACCTCATATTCTGAAGCAAACACGAATATTTGGTTGGTAAAAATGGAAATGCCGTGTGGCTAGGGCCTCCCGTCGGGTAGACCGTTCAACTGGTGCAAGTCTTTCGAGCTGACGCCACTTCGGTGACTTGCGTGTCGATAGGGATGAACTGACGATGATAAGGACAACACAACACCCAGTACCTGAGCGGAGAAAATCTCCGATCCAGCCGGGAATCGAACCCGGGCCGTTGGGTATGACATTCCGTTGCTCTGACCACTCAGCTACCAGGGGCGGACATTTGGTTGGTAACGGACGTATATATTTGGCCGGAGGTACGACATGACTGTCGCTTCTGGATTAAAACCTGCTAACCCTATCATAGTTAAACGCCACGTCCACGAGCCTCTTGGTTCATTTCGAGCTTACGAGAACCGACATGGCGCTTTCCTCATATCCACAAAAACCTCAGGACTACTACCCCCCAGTGCACGAATTCAAACAAATTCTTACGACTAAAGACAGGTCTACCCGTTGGGTCGAATCCACGCTTATTATTGACATTTCTGCAGAGACGGTTGCATGAGTCTTTTTGACTACATGGATCTCAAGGTCTGGATGCCCGATATGTGAACACGACAGATCAAGATCGACAATGTGATTCTTCTTTGTTCAATGAACTAGCTACTTTATGTAGATTCACCCATCATCATTCCAGAAGCTACCATCCAGCAAGCACTGGCTTGATGGAGCACTGGCTCGGGGCACTCAAGTCAGCATCAATGTGTCAAAGTCTTTCTGATTGACCATCTTGTTACTGGTGTTACTCAGGTTTCAGACCGCATTCAGAACCGACCTTGGCACTTCAGCAGTAGAAATGGTGTACAGTGAAACCCTGTGACTTCCATTGGACTTTTTCTCCATTCAACAAGAAAGCCACGCTGAAGATCCTTGCTCATTGGTGCTATAAACGAGGAACTGCATTTCAAATCTCCGACGTTCAGTCTCGTCACACCATGCGAAACCTCCCGTTTTCGTTCATAAAGACCTTGCTTGATGATCCCCTATTAGGCATTGCACAGATGGTATTAAATGCACCCTTACCACAGACTTACTCTGGCCCCTTTCCCAATGCTCTTAACTAACGCCAAACCAATCAGGGTTTCCACTGAATGTGTAAAACTAATATACCTGCTCCCATCAGATGACACTGCCAACAGCAGCCCCTCTATCAGCCGATACCAGCTTCTAGATCTTCCCCTGCTGACTAGACCCCCACCCCACCTGCCCTATCCACAGCCCTGCCATCATTGTCAATGGAATCAGCCACCACAGGTGTTCACATACGGCCGTGCCCTTCTCCTCTCAACGAATGCTCGCACTCAGAGATAATAATGCTGGTCAGCATGAGAACAGGCAGGACAATTGGGCACAAGCTCCCTTTCACCCCAGGAGGGGGAGAGAGGGGGGTGGTTGTGTGGCGATGCAAGCTTTCGAACATGTTGTAAGTAGACTGTATAGGGTTTTTATTGGTAACGCCACATAGCGCTCTGTATGAAAATCACTGGCTGTGCTGTGTACAGTCTGTGGCTGGTTTGCATTGTTGTTGGATATTGTAGTATTGGGCAGCTGGATGTGAACAGCGCGTAGCGTTGCGCAGTTGGAGGTGGTCGCCAGCAGTGGTGGATGTGGGGAGAGAGATGGCGGAGTTTTGAAATTTGTAACACTGGATATCATGAACTGCTATATACATTATGACTTTTGAACACTATTGAGGTAAATACATTGTTTGTTCTCTATCAAAATCTTTCATTTGCTAACTATGCCTATCAGTAGTTAGTGCCTTCCGTAGTTTGAATCTTTTATTTAGCTGGCAGTAGTGGCGCTCGCTGTATTGCAGTAGTTCGAGTAATGAAGATTTTTGTGAGGTAAGTGATTTGTGAAAGGTATAGGTTAATGTTAGTCAGGGCCATTCTTTTGTAGGGATTATTGAAAGTCAGTTTGCGTTGCGCTAAAAGTATTGTGTGTCAGTTTAAACTCAGTCATGTATAATTGTTCAAAGGGGACGTTTCATATGTCGACCCTTAGCCGAGGATACCTCACTGGAATCTTCTGATTTTTTCTTGTAGTTTGTGTGATTAGTGTAGATTTTGTTTATTGCTAGCGCGTAATTGTAGGGAGAATCTCCTTTGTAGTTGCAGTCTTTCATTGTTGTACAGTAAAATAGGTGTGGCACGCATGTAAATTTGCACCCAGTATTTCGCAGCTGCGCTTGCAATTAACTAGATATTATTTTCAGTGCTATGTTAATGTGTTTTCTTATTTTTGCTCTTCAAATTGTGCTTTTCTGTGTTATCGTGTGAAATATTGTGACAATAATGGCGTGTGAAAAACGTAACACTAGGCTCCAAAGTAAACAGAGAAATAATAGTGACGACGAGCATAGCTTACTAGTACCACTTTGTAATTAATTAACAGACATTCAAAGTAGTAATTTGGTAACTGTGCATAGGGAAATGGAGCGGGCGTCAAATAATGGTGTAGACAGTGAAACAGGTAGTGAACAGGGAAGCATTATCGATCGATCGGTCGGCAACAGCTCGGCTCAGGAATCGGGAATGACAGAACACAATATTGCAAATACTTTAGACCAGGGCTTAACAACTGGCCGGTTTTGAGCGCGAGTACTCGCGTCTGCTCAGGCACGTGCTCGCGAGCGGGTGCAAGGTCGCTGAGTAAGGAGGGAGGGGAGGGAGGGGAAATGCGCGCGCACGTTTGAATAGGGCCGTAGCGTGCCTATTGAATTCGCGCCGACTGTGTAACGTTTAAAGTACTACGATCAGCTCTAACAGTCACTTCGCTGGTTAAGAATCATATCAAGTCGCCGTTGTTGTAACCCCAACCATGCTTTCGCAGTTCAACCCCCATTGGGAGGAATTAAATCTGTTTACAGAAAAAGATGGTCTTGCAAAATGTTTAGTATGTCACAAAACGCTGAATTCTTTTAGGAAATATAATTTGCAGCGACATTATATGTCTTACCACGCGAAAGACGACGGAAGTGGAAAATGTGAAGGACCAGATCGTGCACAGGAAGTTATTAAACTTAAAAGGAAGCTATCCGAAGAAGATCTGGACGACGAAGAAAAATCAACTGAGGCAGCTCCCAGAGTGAGTTACAAAATTGCTTTGCTTTTAGCAAAATCCCTGCGCCCCTTCACTGATGGCGATTTAATAAAAGAATGTTTGGTGGTTGCAGCAGCACAACAAGTTGAGCAGTTTCGGATTGTGCCATTATCTAACATGACCATTATTCGTCGCATACAGGACATGGCAGACGACGTCCAGAGCCAGCTTGCAAATATCTGTAAAGATTTTATGGCATATTCTCTAGCTCTGGACGAAAGTGTTGATATCACTGGAACAGCGCAGCTTGCTATATTTATTAGAGGTGTTAATAGAGATCTTCAGGTGAGGGAGGAGCTCCTCGATGTAGTAGCCATGAAAAACACTACAATCGGAGGTGATATTTTAAGTGCCGGCCGCGGTGGTCTAGCGGTTCTAGGCGCGCAGTCCGGGACCGCACGACTGCTACGGTCGCAGGTTCGAATCCTGCCTCGGGCATGGATGTGTGTGATGTCTTTAGGTTAGGTAGGTTTAAGTAGTTCTAAGTTCTAGGGTACTGATGACCACAGATGTTAAGTCCCATGGTGCTCAGAGCCATTTGAACCATTTTGATATTTTAAGTAGTGTTGAAGACAGTGTTGAAAATATAGGATTGTCGTGGAATTCTTTAGTTTCAGCGGCTACAGACGGTGCACCAGCGATGACAGGGAAAAAATCAGGTTTCGTTGCGCTGTTGAAGGAGAAAATGCAAAAACTGACCGTGCCGAATGAAATAAGGGGCGTTCACTGTGTGATCCACCAGGAAAACTTATGTGCAAAGAGTATCACTCTAAAAAATGTGATGAGTGTTACTGTTCGTACAACCAATTATGTAAGGAAGCATGAGCTACAACACAGACAATTTAAAAGCTTTCTTGAGGATGTAGAAAGCCAGTATGGTAGCCTGCCTTATTACAGCGAGGTCCGCTGGCTTAGTCGTGGCGAGTTATTAAATCGATTTTTTTGCCTATTAGATGAGATAAATATGTTCATGGAAATAAATAACATGTGTGTTCCTGAATTGAAAGAGCCTTCATGGAAATGTGTTGTTCTCTGCAATGAAATGTAACAAGACACGCCTGAGAAATGCATTGTCTGATCGAAATTTAAACTGCACGCTGCACCTACAATGCACAAGAACAATTACTCCGAACATAGACGCAATTTTAAAGGGCAAAAAGTACAAGATAACAGAGAATCCCACACTTCAGTAACACCTTTTATTGTGTGACAGTTCACAAATTAATACAAATGTAGAGGCATACACTAAGCTAATAAAATTATGTGGCAGGTGTACATTCTCCTTTATTTATTTCAGTTGTCGCAGTAATAATTGGTGAGTGATATCCCTGCAGGTGGCCGCGGATTTACATTGACTGGCGGCAGCTGTTGTGTGCCCCACGTGACTCTCCCCACTCTCCGCTCTGGTCCGGTAGTGGGGGTAGCGTGCTCGCGCTGCTCCGTGCTCGCGCCTTGCTGCTCACAGCTTGCTCCGCGAGCACGTATGTTGTGAAGCACTGCTGTAGACTCAGGTTTTGGGTTCTCACCGTTTTCTCAAATGAGTCAATACACATTTTCCGCTTGTCAAAATGTGAATGTTGCCGGTGCAAATTCACCGCCGAAAAGCATAGAGGAACAGATTCCAGACACAAATACATTATTATTGCAATTAATGCAACAAATGAAACAAAATCAGAGACAAACACAGCAACAGTTAGACACAATGGAACAAAATCTTCAAAAGTTAGACACAATGGAACAAAATCTTAAAAAGTTAGACACAATGGAACAAAATCTTCAAAAGTTAGACACCACGCTTGAACAAACACGTGAAGATTTAACTACTGAGTTACATAACATCGAATCGAAATGTCAAAAAGTCTGTAATGACGTAAAAACACAAATTTGTGAGCATTTCATGAAAACGCATTACAGAATCACGAAGCAGCCATAAAAGAACTGCAATCTATTGTTCATGAAAATCACGACACCTTGCAAGGTAAAATTGACTCAGTTGCATCTACCGATTCGGTTACGCAACTTGCAAAAACTCAGGAAAACTTAAAGGACACAGTAGATACGATTTCAACACAAATGGACACTCTGAAACTTGGTTCAGAAAAACACACAGAGGAAATAATTTCACTATCGGATAAAGTAGCCGAACTTTCAGATCAGTTCACTAACTTATCTACAAAGGTAGATGATGATCTGAATGACACAAGACCTGTAGCCTTCACGGACACTGAAGAGTATGAACAAATTAGAAAATTCAAACAAAATCAAAATCAAATCAATACACAGTACAAAAGAGATATCCGGGAAGTACAAGATCAGTTGGCGCAAGTAATACAAGAATTACATATTTCAGAGGACCCACACGCTCCAACACAGGAAGAGGAACTTAGAAATACGGAAAAGTCACAAAATAATAACACAGGGCATTTCGGAAATTATGAAAGAAATTGGCAAGGTGCACCGAATTTTGAGATGGAACCGCCGACACGACGTAACAATGACCGACATGTGACTCGCCGACATGATGATTTTGACTATAAGCTGTTCATTACTACACGTAAATTCAAAACATTTAAGAATTCTGGCAACGACATTCATCCACAAGCATGGCTCCATCAATTCTCTCATTGTTTTCCTCCCAACTGGTCGTTAGAACACATATTAGAATTTGTGTGTGGCTATTTAGAGAATGAACCAGCTGTAAGAATGCGATCGGTCATTCACGATCGTCACAGTGAAGGAGAATTTTATCATGCCTTCCTCTCAGCATATTGGTCTCAAGCTACACAAGACCGAGTAAAACATAGCATCATAATGATGAAACATTTCGAACAATCTGAATTTTCCAGTCTTGTGAAATATTTTGAAGACATGTTGCACAAGAATCAGTATCTTTCAGACCCATACAGCCCCCCAGAACTCATCCGCATTTGCTTAATCAAATTGCCTGAACATTTACGACATATTATTTTAGCAGGACGTTGCAAAGACGACATTGAAGCTTTTCAGGGACTGTTACAAGAACTGGATATTGACACTGACAATCGCGGAACGCAAAACCAGGAACACAACATTACAGGTCACATCCGTCGCAATTCCGCGATGACAGAAATAATACACGACAAGGCTATTCTTACAACGTAAATCGTGACCAAAACAGACACCACCCGTATGACAACTGTTGGCAGAGTAGTAATAATTATATGGAAAGATCACCTCTCCGTGGTAGTAACTATCACAGAGACAATCAGAGAAACAGACAATTTGCGAACCAAAATAATTATCAAGGGAGACAGTATAACTTTAGACGCAACGGTCCAGCGCGCAGTTACGATTCAGGGAGAAATTCTCTACCACGTGACCGACAAGAAAGAAACTATGGAATCTACCGACACGACGACAGACGATATGATCGTAACGACAGACCTGAATTGCATCAGAACTGGCGGGATTCAAACAGAGCAGGGCCCTCTCGACAAGGTGAATTTGTAGAAGTTAGGTCTCCAAATCCCAATAACGACGCGCGCCAACAAAGAGACAATAGGCAATGACTCATAGCGCTGGCAGCCACAAAACGTACTTCTGAAACAGACGACGCAGCTGCCGTAGCTAGTAATTACGTAAAAATGGAAGACATTAGGGACATCTTACTCCAGGAGCACGACATAAAACATAACAACATTGCATATCCTGTGATTCACATTACTGTAAATGACGTAAAATTTACGGCAGTACTTGACTCTGGCAGTCCCATTTCAGTAATTAGTGAAACAGCTTTTAGCAAATGCAACAAATCGAACGATTGTCCCACACTCCCGTTACGTAAGATTAAATTACAAGGTGCAATCTTTGGAAAAAGTGTAGATGTACGCCAACAAACCAACTTAGAATTCTTTTGTCAAAGCCACAGATTCTCTATGAACTTTCTTATTGTTCCATTATTGTCGACGGAAATTATATTGGGAGTAGACTTTTTGAATGAATACAAAGTAATCTTAAACTTTCACGATGCTGAAATAAGTTTAGAGAAAGAAGGTAGGTCAATAGCTTTGAAATTTGAAGATTGGCTCTCAAACCATGACGAGGAAATAAATCGGCTTTACCTTCTGTTAGACAACAGTTCGGAATTTTCTACGGAACTAGACACTAACAATCACTCTGCAAGTACTAACAGGGATGATATCGACGGCATATTTGAAACTAATGAGTTAATTCAGAATAAAATTCAAACAATTGAGAATTGTAATGACAATGATAGGCAGGACCTTTTTGAGATTTTACAAGCACATTCCACGGTTTTTACTCACAAAACAGGGACAATCAAGGGATTTCAATACCAATTTCGTGTTCGTGAGCATACTAAATTTTGTGTTAGACCATACGTAATTCCAGCACATTATAGGGACCATGTTAGAACAGAAATACAATCTATGCTTGACGAGAGCATTATTGAGCCTGCAGTAAGCTCATACAACAATCCATTACATGTTGTTGAGAAGAAAAATGGATCGATCAGGCTTGTCTTAGATTCGAGACAAATCAATACTATCATCATTCCTGAAACAGACAGGCCGCAAACGTTAGAAGAACTTCTTCAAAATTTTAATGGTGTAAAAGTGTTGTCTTTTATTGATCTCAGATCCAGCTTTTATCAGATCGAACTTCATCCAGAATGTAGAAAATACACAGCTTTCCTTTGTTTCGGCGTTTGTTATCAGTTTCGGAAACTTCTTTTTGGTTTGAACATTTCTTCGGCAGCATTCATTCGCGGGCTAAATTCCATATTACTTGAGTTTTTAAAACATCACATCACCTTATATGTGGACGATATTCTGATAGCAGAAGCCTCATGGGAACAACACAATCGCATCCTCAACAGCGTGTTACATATTTTTGCAGAATCTGGAATTACAGTTAACTTGGAAAAGTCTGAATTCGGTAGGACAAAGGTGAAGTTTTTGGGACATACTATTTCTTCTGAAGGCATTCAGCCGGATCCTGAAAAGTTAGAAGCAATCAGAGCCATTCCGGTTCCATCCACAAACAAACAAGTCCGCAGTTTTCTAGGTCTCGTAAATTTTTACCGTCGTTTTCTGAATATGCAAATTCTTGTTACACCAAAACTTTGTTCTATCACTGGAAAAAATACTATTTGGAACTGGGACGAACAAGCACAGTTGGAATTCAATTCTTTGAAAGAATCGCTACTTAACGCGCCAATACTAGCTCATCCAGATCTGTCACAAAATTTTTGCCTTAGCACGGATTCTTCTAAAGTCGGTCTTGGTGCCCATTTATTTCAAGAAGCCATAGAAAGTGACACTACCGTTCAGAAAACCATTGCTTCTGCTAGCCGAGTGCTAACAAAATCTGACAAAATTATTCCGTTACTGAATTAGAAGCTTTAGCTATCGTTTGGGCATTTAACAAATTCCGTTTCTTTCTTTCTGGTAAGCACGTAAAAGTATACAGTGATCATCGTGCATTACAATTTCTTATGTCTTCAAAATTAAATCATGGCAGGTTAAAACGTTGGGCATTGTTTCTGCAAGAATTCCACTTCACAATAGTCTACATTCCCGGCAAGGAGAACATTGTTGCGGACGCACTGTCACGCGCACCGGCTGGGCTTGAGAAAAGTAACACAGAAGGCAACCTCGAGAAAAATTTCAGTATTCTTTACATTCAGAAAGTCGCCTTTCAAAACTTCATCACCACATCTTTAAAGGACATTGCTCATGAACAAGATAAAGATCCGATTTGGAAAGACATCAAAAGTAAATGGCATGAAAAGACACACACTAAGATTTGGCATTATTACCTGGTTAGAAACAACATACTCTTCAAACGCTGCACTGTTGATGACAAGCTATGAGTAGTTTGCATTCCAGACGATTTTGTTAATAAGCTCATTTGGTACATTCATTTCAGCTACGCACATTTTGGTCCACGAAAATGTTATCATATTCTTCGAACGACTTGTTATTTTAACAATATGGAAAAGAGAATTCGAAGAGTCTTGTCTATTTGTAAACTTTGTCAAAAGGCGAAACCATCTACTATCTCACATCGTGCTCCGCTGTTTCCTATCATTCCTTCTAAATTAAAAGAATTTGCTGCTGTTGATCTCTTGGGACTGCTTGTCAGAACATCTAATGGATTTTCGTACGTTCTAGTCACTGTTGAACTTACTTCAAAATTTGTTTCTTTCACACCGTTACATAAAGCCACTGGACGGTCTGTATCCAACGCCTTTGTTAAAAGTTTCTTACGTGAAGTCGGACACGTTAGTAAAGTCATTTCAGATAATGGACCGCAATTCAGATCTGCTGTTTGGTCACGCATGCTTCGGAATCATAAAATCAAACCTGTCTTTATTTCGTTGTACTCACCACATTGTAACCCCTCCGAACAGATTATGAAAGAAATCAATAAGCTTTGTAGACTTTATTGTCGCAGAAAGCATCAGCACTGGGACAGATATTTACACTTATTTCAAAACATGCTGAATGAAATGCCTCATGACTCCACTGCTTTACCACCTACTCTTGTACTGAAGAATGATGAACCACCGAACAGAATCAGAGAGCTTGCACCTTTCCTGATTACACGTAAACTTCGACACAAAGACATAATTAATTTGGCCATTATAAATATAAAATCTGCAGCAGACAAAAGGAGAAAACTACACGGTAAAGCAAATGCAAAGAAATGATATATTGGTCAGAAAGTTCTCATTAAAGCTCATTGATTGTCACATAAGAAGAAACACTTGAGTCACAAATTCTTTCTAGTTTACAATGGACCTTCATAATCCGATGTATACCACATGATAATTGCGTTGAAGTTGAAACTCTGCGTACTAGGAAGAGTAAAGGTTTACATCACATTGCACATGTAAAACCGTTTATTGAAAGATAATCTGCTTTTTAACTTTGTCTTTGCCATAAAACTTTTCACTTCACATTTCTAGTATGCATTGTCAGACTTAGAAACTGTTACCATGCAACAATGGTTGAAGTTAAATATCCAATCAAGAACCAGGAGAACTTATTTAAACAGTAATTACAAATGCATTGTTATAGTGAACAGACGACACAGTGTTATTGTGTGTGTACATTTTTGCTTGTTAGTTGCACGATTACATAACGACTATAAGGCTCACATACTTAGAACATATACTGGTACTGCTAATGAGATTTTAATGCAACATTTTGGTTTACTTGAAAATACATTCTGGACTTAAAGTACTTTCTGTGAGATACCAGATGAGACAGTGGTTAGTTTATGTGACAGCTACACGATTTTATCACGACGCTACTAATGAGTGACAATTTACAATGTTGCTTTTGCAGTGTTTCTGTTTTAAATCTGCACAGTTTTTCTGTATTATTCTGGAAAGTGAAACATGTTTTAGTAGTAACTTTGTGGTATAGCTACAATGAGACAGCCTTTTCTGTAGCACAACAATACGTTACAGCACCAATACTTTCTTCATCACGGCAATAAGCGTAATAACTAAGATATCTATACGCAAAGCATTTCACTTTTGTTTATCATGAGGTAAGTACATTGGCTTCTGCAGAACTTAGCTTTCAGAGGACGATAACTATGACACTTCCACAGAGATTATCTTACAACAAGACGAACAGTTTAGCGCTACACTACACGTATTTGAGTGATTAATTTTGTACTTAAAACATTTATTTTTAAAGATTTTTGAAGTACAATGATACAAAGGTTTTCCGTGATACGTTTCATTCCATTGCTGTAATCTGTAACACCTGAGGGTATAATTACATTAATCCTCAGGGAGGTACATGCCTACTTTGTGTACCATGTGTTTGGCAAGCACAAGGAGCCCTAGCTAATATGGTATTTGCTTACACAATTTTACACATCGGTACCATATTTCTGTAATGCATAATTACACAGCTATCTTATCATTTAACTGAGAGAAACAAACTTTTTTTTTACTACGTCAGTGACTCATGTTTACGCAATTACACAATTGGATAACTTCACATTTATGAAATTGTATTTTGTCTGTACTTTGTGAAATGTTCATATTTTTTTGGAACCATTGTGATATTACAAGAGCTTTGAATGATGTATTTGGTAAGGGAGCATGATTTTAAAGTACGTTTCAGGTGGATGACACTTATTGAAATGAGCAGAGAATTTTTTTTGAGGTTTTGAAATTATTGAAGGAAGCTATGACGATTTTGAGATTTGACTGAGGTGTTATAATGTTATTATTACGACGACTATGTGTATTATGCCGTTGCGGTATGTTTATGATCAATAAGCTGATGCTATATGAGTTATTTGAGTATGCTACATATCTGTTATGATGAAATATTGAAGAAGTGTCGACGAATAAGGTAAGGAATAATGAGTAGTGGTTAGGGACTCTGGTTTGTGAAAAAGGTTGTTGGAAACCAAGAATCGTACTTTAAGAGTTATGAAATGTATGTAAATGCGTGAATGTATTACAATGCCGACGAAAATTTTTTGTTTCTACAGATTTGTAACGCAAATTCTTGACCTGTGAAATATTTTTATATGAGACTGTCACTGTAGCGGAAACTGCTGTCGTAATTATTTCCGTAAGAAAGTTAGGTGACCACCTGCACGTAATGCGTCGTGGGCAGCTGCGCGACAGTCGGCTGGAAAAAAGCCATTAGTGTGTGCCTTTCAGAGGCACAGGTGGAAAAAAAAGAAGCCATTATCCTCGCTATTGACATTTCTTTGTCGAAAGCATCGCAAATACGACACGCTCAAACTTGAAAACATATAATTACACTGTGGAGCTCTCACTTTATGATATTTAATAAAATGCCTAATGAAACAATGAGAAACATTTCACGGCTATTGTCTTGCTAGTTGAGAGAAATGCCATATGGCTTGCTTTATGTATTTATTTACTCATTTTGTTTAATATCTAGTTTCTAGCTGCACTGCAGCATTGGTTAAAATAGAGTTTTATAGATGTACTAATATAAATATTTTCTGTCTACAGATCCAGTAAATACTAATTTTGTAATACACTTCCCAAAAAATGAGGGAGCACAAAGACATTTCCCTTCACAGGAACTGCATACATAATTTACTTTTCAAGTACTTGGTAAATTTTATGGTAGAATAAGTTGTGGTGCACCACTTTAATTACATAGACATTAAGATGTGAATATACATTTCCCTTGTCTGCATTGTTGCCTTTAGTGTAATATTTTTTCTGCTTGAGCTGTGTCATGTTCAGATATAAGTTATTGCATTTGCTGCTGCTGTTTGCCAGGGATAGCGCTACTAAATTTCACTTTGTATTACTCTGTTAAGCTAGTTTTACTACTGATTTATTTTTCTTGTTGCTGCACATTGCCTCATATTAGTTGTAATGTTGCATTGCTTGGTAATTTAGATTTACTGTAGCTTGCTTTGCAATTTTCCATTTTTTTGTCATTGCTGTTTGTGTTAATTGTTTTGTGCTGCTGCATTGCCTTGTCCCTTAGTTTAGCATCTGAGCTCAGTAGATTTAAGTTAGCTTAAGAGGGGGTAGCCTATAAGAGAATGAGTTGCGATGAATTTGAAGAAATGCACTGAGAGGCTATATGAGAAAAGTACAGAAAGCAGGTATAGATAGGACTTTTTGGAAATAATGAAGAACGAAGGGAGATCTCCGAGAAGTAAAGAAAGTTGTGTTTGCAGAATACTGCAGTAAAACAAACCCTGTCCTTTCCTTGTGTTATCCCACTATGTGTTTGTGTACCCTTGTGCATTTATGTTCTTCCTGTCTTTATATGTTTATCTGATAAGACTTATGTTGTAGAATTTTTCTAATACTCAGCTACATTAACTATGATGAGGAATACTGTTACCCTCAAATATAATTTGCATTAATAATATGTTATTTACTTTGTAAAGATGTTTGACATTATTAATTCTGTTCTGTTTTAATGCTCATGTGTGAAGTTGATGTTTCAATAATTATTCTGATCTTTTATGGATTTACTTATGTCATAATTCCTGTAACACTGATGTATATGTTTATTTCTATTCTTTTGTAAAGCCCCTATTACTACAAATGTTATCTGTATTATTATGTTTTTAATGATGTATTTTGTACCGTTGTTATTGTATTCTCATTTTATAAAATTGTAATTGATACCAGTTCATCATATTATTAACTTGTAAGTTACATTTCACTGCACGTGTTTCTGTTGGTCATAGTATATGGACAATATGTGAGAAGTAGGGACTGTTAGTGTTTGCACATGTGTTAATAATTCAACAAGGGACTGGATAACAGCATTGCTGGTTCTAAGGACAATTCCAAAAACTTTGTGAGTGCACAAGTGGTGGTTATGGACTTGCTATATTATCCGCAAGACTCTTCAATGGTGATTGTGCACCTGCACAGTCACAACAGATGGCTGCTGGCCATCTCTACAAGGACTACAGTGGGTCTACATCTTTGATGACCCACCAATATGATTATTTCTACAAGGACTACATTGGGTCCACACCTTTGCTGACTCACCAGTACCATTATTTCTACAAGGACTGCAGTGGGTCTGCACCTCTGGTGGCCCACCAATACCATAATCTCTACCAGGACTACAGTGGGTCTGCTCTGTGATGACCTACCTACCAATACTCTTCAAAATTTCGACTGACTCTGCTGTGGGTTTGCTCTGTTGTGGACCAATACCTGTCTGCATGTCAAGAGTCAGCACTGTCTTTCCATTGGAAGGACAACACTACTTCTTCAAGATTGCATGGAAATCCACTACTTCCGTGTGCATTTTCTTTTACTGCTCAGACTTTGAAAAAAAAAAACACTGTAATTTTACTGTGATGGATGATCAGGACTGTCTTTATGGATTGAGAGAAAATTTTATCTTTTGACCAACATTGTATCAATAAGTGTGTGCATTTGATATCTTTGTTATTGTAATTATGAAAAATTTTAACAAATCATTATTGGCCACTGCCCAAAACAATTTGTAAAATTTTTTGTGGGGAGCATGGGGACTATGTAAGTAGACTGTATAGGTTTTTCATTGGTAACGCCACATAGCGCTCTGTATGAAAATCACTGGCTGTGCTGTGTGGAGTCTGTGGCTGGTTTGCATTGTTGTTGGTCATTGTAGTGTTGGGCAGCTGGATGTGAACAGCGCGTAGCGTTGCGCAGTTGGAGGTGAGCCGCCAGCAGTGGTGGATGTGGGGAGAGAGATGGCGGAGTTTTGAAATTTGTAACACTGGATATCATGAACTGCTATATACATTATGACTTTTGAACACTATTGAGGTAAATACATTGTTTGTTCTCTATCAAAATCTTTCATTTGCTAACTATGCCTATCAGTAGTTAGTGCCTTCCATAGTTTGAATCTTTTATTTAGCTGGCAGTAGTGGCGCTCGCTGTATTGCAGTAGTTCGAGTAACGAAGATTTTTGTGAGGTAAGTGATTTGTGAAAGGTATAGGTTAATATTAGTCAGGGACATTCTTTTGTAGGGATTATTGAAAGTCAGATTGCGTTGCGCTAAAAATATTGTGTGTCACTTTATTGCATGTTTGAGTACGTTCAGTTTTGCTCAGCTGTTTGAAAAGCAAATAATGTAAGAGGTTTATCAGCACAGTAATTCAGAAATTTTTCTAAGGGGACGTTTCAATGTAATCAAAACTGTGACCAATCGTTCTGCCTATGTCACAGTCTATCTAGCAGCATCTTTGGTTAAGTTTAACGACTTTGTTTTAGTTATCTCTCTGGTTTCCTCCTGGGTTTTTTTCCCTTGATTTTTGCATCTGTTCCAGTAATTTCATAAAGGCATTCAGATACTTTTCCAGTGCCCTCTCTACCCAAGACTTTGAGGCGGAAACAGTGTGGAAGAAGAGCCCAAGGAGATTTATGCCTTCAATGACCCTGATTTTGAGGAATAACATAATAAATTTACCCAACTGAGTCAGTCAGAATTGAGTGATCTCGCACGAGACTTCGGTTTGTCAAAGTACTTTCAGGGTCAAGATTGCAGCAATGGAATCTTCTCCAACAAGATGTCAGAGTCTCACATTATTGACAATATCAGAGGAATCTGCTTCCTTATTTGGAGAAGAAAACAAGCTTGTTGTTTGCTGTGACATTGATAGTTTAAGAAAATCTTTGAATCTGAAATGTGATACTATAAAATGGAGGCAATTCAGAGACTCCTGTAAGCTAAGTTAGAAGACTTTATTACTTTCCAATGGCAGTCATCTTTCTTATATTCCTGTTTGTCATGCAGTTCACATGAAGGAGACCTATGCTAACATGAAAGCCCTCTTGACCCAACCAAATACACTGAACACAAATGGAAAATACGTGGTGTCTAAAAATCATAGGTGTTCTCTTGGGAATGCATCTGGGCTACATTAAGTACTGCTGCTTTTTATATATGTGTGACTGTGGGGACAGAAGGGACCAATGGCCTTTGTAGTCTGGTCCCTTCAACCCCCACAAACCAACCAACCAGGGAAAGAAAATCACATTATATTCAAGCACACTGGTGTGCAAGAAATCTTATCCCTAGCGAGAAAACTGTTGCCGAGCCTCCAATGGACTCAAAGATGTTATTCTTCCACCCCTACATATAAAGCTGGGGTTGATGAAAAATTTTGTCAAACCATTAAAGCAAGTAGGATGGGTCTTTAAGTACTTAACAGACAAATTTCTTTCATTAAGTAATGCAAAGTTTAGGAACGTATTTTGTTGGGCTGTAAATTCGTCAACTTGTAAAGAATGCTGCGTTTGATCGAGTTTTGGAGGAGAGACAAAGGAAGGCTGAGAAGCCTTCAAGGGAGTTTTTCATGGATTTTTAGACAGCAAAAGAGACGATAACTGTTCTCATTTCGTGGCAACACTCCTGCAATAATACCATTAACTTGGATGCGACATTTCCTTTGAAGTGCGTTTCCTCTACACCTGCCTAGATTTTTTCCCTACTCCTTGTGGAGCTGTCAGTGATGAACAAAGGGAAAGTTATATCTCTGGTGCATTTCTCCACAGCAGTATTCCATATTGCAGGTGTGTGTGGAAGACATCATAGTAAGAGTAGAGTAGATGATTCGTACTGATGTTTTATGCTAATTTGTGAAACAAAAATAATAATCTTGCTAGTCTGCTGCTTAGGTAGTATGTGTCCATCCCATGACAGTCTTCTCTCTGTCACAAGTAAAATTAATTTCATAGTCTTACTCCCAGGCTTCATTGCTCTGTGACTGCAATAAAGTTCTTCTGTTTTGTTTTACTTATGGACACCAGTGATTAGTCCTCTCAGTTATTTCTCTGTTGTAATTTTGAACAATTCAGAAGTTTTCACCTGTTGTTATCAGTGTGATATGGTCAGCATACAGCAGATTCTCGCATGGTATATGACTTGAGAAATCATTTATATAAACATTGAAGAGAAATTGTCAAGAACCGGCCCCTGTGGTATTCTACATTTTATTTTCAACAACTGTGACGTTTGATTATTTGTATATACTTCCCTGTCAGTAGGATATGTTCTAAATATAGCTAATGATTTATCTCTAATGCTAATTTTACGAAAGTGTTTGTCTGGACTATGACCATATGTAAGAGGAAAACGTGGATTAAAAACAGTTAATATGGGTATAGCGGTAAGTGGGGGGTAGTGCTTAAAATGGATTTTTTTAGAAAGGAATAGAAAGATTTGTACAGGATAGACTAGTGAGGAAAACTGTTTGAAACCACACTTCAGAATGAAAGAATTTTTAATGTTGGGCACGATCTTCCACTTGCTCTGAGGGTTCCAGTTCTTTGCCAGATTTTTTCTGTTTTTTGGCCAACTAGTATGCAACAAAAAACTGAAAACGGCGAGCCAGCAGTCACCCAATTTTTCGTTTGCAGCTCCCTGTCTATGGATTCATAGATTGAATGTTGAGTTCAAGGAGCTTAGAAAACAAAATAACCTCCTTGGTTAAGTTACTACGTAGCCAACTAGGTGTTAACTGTCTGGACAACTATAATGGCGTGGTCGAGACACTCAATCAGTTATACGAAATATAAACTCCAGCGTACCAGGAATAAATAACATTTATTAACTAATAAACACAGAAAAGATACTTGATACTTGAGACTAGTTATCGCTAGAGGAGAGCTTGTAGTAACTCACTTTGTCCTGAAGTAAGATGTGCTGATAAACGGTAACAATGCAGGTTACTTTATTTCCAATTCCATACAAGAGATCGATATCAAATATCAGCTACTGGAAACTTCAAGCACTCGTGTTGATTCCATGAATGTCGATGTGTATCGCCGATATGTCGCCACAGTAGCCATTCTCTTTTGCGTTTGGTATGGTGAGCGACTGGCTGTGTCACATTGTCCAGGGGTACAGCACAGCTGTACAATTAAAAAAAAATTCAGAAATGGTTCAAGCCGCGCGGGATTAGCCGAGCGATCTAGGGCGTTGCAGTCATGGATTGTGCGGCTAGTCCCGGCAGAGGTTCGAGTCCTCCCTCGGGCATTGGTGTGTGTGTTTGTCCTTAGGATAATTTAGGTTAAGTAGTGTGTAAGCTTAGGGACTGATGACCTTAGCAGTTAGGTCCATAAGACTTCACACACACACAAAAAATGGTTCAAATGACTCTGAGCACTATGGGACTTAACTTCTGAGGTCATCAGTCCCCTAGAACTTAGAACTACTTAAACCTAACTAACCGCCGGCCATTGTGGCCCTGCGGTTCTAGGCGCTTCAGTCTGGAACCGCGTGACCGCTAGGTCGCAGGTTCGAATCCTGCCTCGGGCATGGCTGTGTGTGATGTCCTCAGGTTAGTTAGGTTTAATTAGTTCTAAGTTCTAGGTGACTGATGACCTCAGAAGTTAAGTCGCATAGTGCTCGGAGACATTTGAACCTAACTAACCTATGGACGTCACACACATCCATGCCCGAGGCAGGATTCGAACCTGCGACCGTAGCGGTCGCGCGGTTCCAGACTATAGCGCCTAGAACCGCTCTGTCACTCCGGCCGGCGCTGTACCATTTCTGAATCATAGTTGTCATTACCACACGAACCCTGTGCCTCTGCTAATGAGGGGTGACAACTTTTTACCGTTGACTGCAGTGTTTGCTTGCAGAATCCTGGGGCACCAGGAATAGACAGTAATTTGAGGCATATCTTCCACCCTGCTAGAGTGAACATACCTCGAGACCTCGAGAAGGTCTTGACGCCGTAGATGGAACACCATTGTGGGAGATGGTTGTTGGGGGTAGTGAAAATGTTGTTGGTGGAGATTGGTTGTGCCCATCGGACATACGTCGGTGCAGGAGAAACAGTGGGGCGCCCAGTACTGGTTGGTATGTTTAATTTTCTGACCTGCTCGAGTAATTAAATCTAGTGGGAATGTCGGGGAGCTGCATCTCGTAGGTGTTGCTGATGGAACTGTATTGTTAACAGCTTGATTCGGTGAAACTGTGGTGGTGTTCTCCTCTGAGGTTCCTTCACACGGTGGGGTTTGCCTTGAAAAATCTGCATGTTTCGTCTCTGAAGACTCGTCCTAAGGGACACAGGCAGGCTTTACTCTCGCGACATAAATTGTTGTGGCCTTGCCATCCCGCAGCTTTACGATGACGTGCAAGCCGCGTTGTAATAGTGGATATCGCCCTACGTACAGGTAACACAACAGAGGCTTGAGCGCATCGACCGTTTTCGAGGTCCTTGTGGAAAAATGTTTGCTTTGTGCCATGATAGGTTGGTGCTGCCGGAATAATCGTTGCATTGTGTAATGTAGTGTCTGTGCAAACTCTTGCAGTATGTGGGCCGGGGCGGTTGTAACATCCTGGATCTCTATGAGGTCTGCTGCAATACGAATTTGCTATCCATAAACTACGAGGGAAGATCATAAAGTAACGCACAATAATTTTACTACCAAAAAGTTTAAAATTGCCAGCTGTCTCACGAACAGGAGCAGGAACATGGGGGCGAGCATTGACATGAAGAAGTTTGACACGTCACCAGTAATGTTGTGACGCTTGTCACGAAGGGAACGACATAACTTAACGAAAGTTCTAATGTAGGGTGCAGCATTTACAATGGTCCTGTGTTAAGCAAAGCACCAATAACAAACCACGCATATACCAGAACACTGTCACAAGCACTTTCCGAGCAGACCGAGTCATTTTGAATATTTCTCGCACTGGGGAACCAGCGTTTTTCCATTCCATAGAGGCCTGCTTCGTTTCGGGTGTGTAGTGGCGCGCCCATGACTCATCACCAATGACGACTCCTTTCAGAGAGTCAAGCCCATCTGCGGCGAATGGGTTATTAACTGATCCGAGCTTGTCATCATTCGCTGGCCCATGCGGTCATCTTTCAGGTTCTTAGGCATACAGCGAGCGCTAATTTTACGAAATTTCTACGTGTCGTTACAATATCATACACCACACTCCATCATAGAAAATGTTGAACTGCTGCGATAAGGGTCGCAGGTGCACGCGCCGGTCGTTCAAAATTACTGCCTCAATGGCTCCGACGTTCTGAGGGACTGTAGCTGTGATCGCCCGCCCTGAGCATAGCGAATCACTAAGGTCCAGATGGCCCTCTTGGAAGAATACTCACCACCTGGAGACACTGTTACAGTCGTCCCCATCAACGCCGCACATGTCCCTGTGAATTTCACTCGGTTTATGCACTTTGGCCTACAAATGTCGAACAACACTTTGCTGCCATTCACAAGTTTATGACAGTGACATGCACACCATGATTCCGTTTCCTAGTTCAAGCTTCCATCGTTAGAGCTGCACACGAAAACAAAATACCCTCTGTACCGCAGACTTTAAACAATATCGTCATGAAATTTCAGCAGTCTATACTCCGTTCATCATAAAAGTAAACCTCATGTAAACATACAATATGTATTCTTCCCTGTTTGCTGGAACCTCATTGGATTTCGTTTCACGTGGAACGGAAGCCAAGCAGTCTCAAGTACAATCAAGTAAGATAATGTGCATACGTTTTATCCTGTGCGTTACACGTACATCAACTCAGCGATGATACTAGGCAACAGCTTTAACTTGGACAGCACTGGCCAGGTAAGCGACCCAACTAACCCGCAGTGATGTGAACAGTTGCAGTAAAGATGTCAAAAGATGCGAGCAGAGAACAATATAGTTTTGAATGGCATTTATTTTTTAAACAGAAGGAAGTTGTACATGGCAAAACCAAGCGATATGCTTCTTAGGAGACCTGACGGAAAACATACCACGTTCTCAATCTTAGCTAACTTAGTACTGTAATTAAAAACAAGAGAGATGAAAATTTCTAACTTTAACTAGGATAATTTTTCTGTATGAGCTACGCCTGGCGTAAAAGCACACTGTTGATTTCCCATGTAATTAAATACTGATGCCATTGAGGGTATTAAAGTCAACTGTCTGGTAATCTCTGAATTCCTTCCATATTGGACTACAACGCATACATTTCAGTACTGCTACATTGATAACGAGGCGATCAGCAACACAACACCAAGCCACCAAAAAGTCCACATTTCCTCCTCATCTTTTATGCTGTGCTGTTCTGCATTCCACCATCTTTCGGCGGCGACGTGTCGCAAAAGCTTCGTGCATTAGCTCCAGCACGTTTGGCAGCTTAAACGTCTTGTTATTTCTCGCGACAAATACCTTAACTTACCTCTAGATCAGCTTTACTTTCCGATCTTCCCTCATAGTTGACTCGTGCCAGATCAGTGTCTGTCTTAATAGCTGTTCTCAAGCTTAGTAGTACGACAGGCAATGCATCGCTCCAGGTACTGTCGTGGCACATGAGTAACGTTTTGAGTATTCTATGCAGCCGTTCCACCATTCCATTACTCATGGGGTGGTAGCTCGTAATGTTGAGTTGGGAGATTCCACATAGTTTTGTGAGCTCCGTAAAAAGCAAGCAGTCAAGTTGATGGCCACGCTCTGTGCTCACTGTATGTGGAACTCCAGCTCAGGCCATCCACGTGTGAACAAACTCTTCAGCCACAGTCTCTGTCAAAATATCGGTGATTGGCGTAGAATCTGGCCAAAGGATAGTGCGGTCTACTAGCATCGACAAGTACTTGTACCCAGTGCATAAATCCTATTACTAGGGTGACTATGTCTCCAATAGGTGCGAAGATGTGCTGACTGACTTTGTTTTGTTGGCAATGTATGCATGCCCTCGCTAGCTGGCAGAATTGTTGTCAGCTCCTGGCCATGTTCATGTGGAATCACGAATGCCAGGGTGAGAAAGATCATGAACAACGTGGACTATTTTCTCACAATGTATCGCAGGAATGTATGGGCGCGATTGATCTTTGTGATATGTCACACCATAAGGCGGTTTTTCTATGCCAGAAAGAATATTTCCTTAAATTCGTAACTGCAAAATAGCATTTGAAGTTCAGGATCTGTGTGCTGGGTGGCAGCGATGTCTGGCCATGACACTCCACTGATTGCTTTGCATGCCCATGAGGCGCAATCCAACACCATGATTTTTAAATCGCTTATAACGCGAATGTCTGTAGTGAACTATCCCATTTAGTCTAAATATCTTATGCTACGAACGGACTTTGCGACTAATTCTCTGGAAACCATGACGAGTGGTCAATGATCCGTGAAGAGGGTGAATGTTCTTGCTTCACGTTTCCTGCAGAAGTATTTTACATCTTCGTACATTGCCAGTAACTCTCGATCTATTGCCCTATTGGCGACCAAAGGCTTTGAGCATGTTTAAGTTCAAAAAAATTGTTCAAATGGCTCAGAACACTATGGGACTTAACATATGAGGTCATCAGTCCCCTAGAACTTAGAACTACTTAAGCCTAACTAACCTAAGGACATCACACACATCCATGCCCGAGGCAGGATTCGAACCTGCTACCGTAGCGATCGCGCGGTTCCAGACTGAAGCGCCTAGAACCGCTCGGTCGCCAGCGGCCGGCGCCTGTTTAGGTACATGAGAAAAAAAAAATGCAAATGGTTGCCAGGTGCTCGATACCCACTATTGTAATGCTGCGGCAATGGCAGTCTGACTGGCGTCTACTGTCAAAGCTAACTACACGGAAAGACTTGGATGAAAGAGCAAGGCAGCCATCGACAATGCATCCTTAAGCGTGTTGAAGGCTTCTCTCATAGTTTGTGTCTATGCTACCGAGCTCTGCTGGTGGTGTGTTTTCCATTAACAGCGACGTTTCGAGGAGCTTGGATTTGTGCAACATTTGGCAAATGTTGTCGCTAAAAGTTTATCGTGTCTATAAAACGTCTTAACCGAAGCCTAGACGTCGTCAGCAGGAGTACACACTAGAAACTGCAAGAGATACAATTGTTTTTACCTGTGCTGTAGCTCAACTGCCAGTTAACCTCAGCATGCAAATACGCGGCGAATATACTTTTACGGTTGTCGCAATTTCTCACCTGATCTTAGGGGTCGATTTTTAAACCATTTCTCGCAGTTGTGAACTTATACAATCATCAGTTAATTAGAATGAATCTACAACATAGAATCCCTGCAACAATGGTGACAAGCCGAAATATCACCACCGCCACTAGTGAAGATGACAGTTCTTTTCGACAACTTCTACGGAGTTTTCCAGACTTAATCACACAAGGCATACCCATTACGGAAGCACGAGATCATTGCACTACATTCGAGCAATTCCTGGACAGCCTGTCTCCACCCACACCAGCTGCTCAGTGCCAGAACGTTACGCTGAAGCTAAGCAGCGTTTCGTTGTTGGATGCAGATATTACACCCTGATCGGACAGCCCTTGGCCATCACTGCTTCATTCAGCGAGTAAAAAGGACGGTACCAACCTGCGGCAATTTCAGGGCTCTGAATCCTGGGACTGTCCCAGATAGTTACGCCATTGCAAAAGACCAGGACTTTACAAGTGCTTTATACGGTTCTACGATTTTCAGTGCAATAGACTGTGGCAAGACTTATACGCAAATTCCAGCAGCCCCATTTGACGTTCCTTAGGCGGCCGTCATTGCAAAGCTTTGGGTTATTTGAATTCCAATATGTGCCTTTCGTGCCAACGGCCTTGCCATAGCGATAAGACCGGTTCCCGTCAGATCACTGAACTTAAGCGTTGACGGGCTTGGCTCTAGCATTTGGATGGGTCACCATCCGGGCCTGCCAATTGCTGTTGGCAAATGGGCTACACTCAGCCCGTGTGAGGCCAATTGAGGAGTTACCTGAATGAGAAGTAGCGGCACTGGTCACGAAAGCTGACGACGGCCAGGAGAGTGGCGTGCTGACTACATGCCCCTCCGTCTCCACTTCCGGTGACACCTAAGGGCTGAGGATGAAACGGCAGCTGGTCGGTACCATTGGCCTTCAAGGCGTGTTCGGACGCTGTTTGTTTATTCCGTTGTCTGTTGTTACGCATTTCGTATCGCGTTACACATCCCAGACCTGGTAGCGCTTTACCGGTGGCTTTTTGAGAGGTCTGATTATTTGTTTCATCTATACAGATGACAGCCTGGTTTTTTTATCGTTATGAGCAAGAGCACAAGGAGCATTTTCAGTTGCTATTTCAACCTCTCCAGCAGTATGGTGTCCTCCTAAATGCAAACAATGCACATTAGGAAAGCTGTCTATTAAATTTTTTGTATATGAAGTGTCAGCACAAGTTATCAGACCACTCCTAGACCATGTTCAGGCAATTTTGAATATGCCCCAGCCCATAACGTAAGGGGAACAACACTAATGTCCGACTCACTGCCAGTCAAATATACGATCCCCTTCACTGTGTCTTTACCAAAGACACGCTTTACTGATTAACTTTTCTACTTGTTTAATTTTCATGAACTGTGAACTTGAGTAAACTGAGCTACTGTTCTATGTATTCGTGCGTGTCCATATTGTAATGCTGAACAATAAAAGTGGTGTAATTACATAAACACTACCTGATAAAAAGTAAGATGCCAAAACCTTTATAACTGTATTTTTAAATAATGAAGTAATCAGAAAATCCAAACTTTGAGCTAAATAAGCTGTTCTGTGAAACTACATATTGTGCAGGAGTGATCAATGCTACAATGCATGAGGTCACAATACGTGAGTTGCAATTCCAGCACACAATGTTTACAGGATCAAAATGCTGAATAAAGCTACTAATCAATTTATGAAAGATAAATCACCAAAATGTTTCTATGAAATGCCTTGTACTTTTACGTAATCAATCCGACAAAACAAAATTCCTAACATAGAATAATGGACCCCCCCATGAACCATAGACCTTGCCGTTGGTGGGGAGGCTTGCGTGCCTCAGCGACACAGATAGCCGTACCGTAGGTGCAACCACAACGGAGGGGTATCTGTTGAGAGGCCAGACAAACGTATGGTTCCTGAAGAGGGGCAGCAGCCTTTACAGTAGTTGCAGGGGCAACAGTCTGGATTATTGACTGATCTGGCCTTGTAACACTAACCAAAACGGCCTTGCTGTGCTGGTACTGCGAACGGCTGAAAGCAAGGGGAAACTACGGCCGTAATTTTTTCCCGAGGGCATGCAGCTTTACTGTATGGATAAATGATGATGGCGTCCTCTTGCGTAAAATATTCCGGAGGTAAAATAGTCCCCCATTCGGATCTCCGGGCGGGGACTACTCAGGAGGACGTCGTTATCAGGAGAAAGAAAGCTGGCGTTCTACGGATCGGAGCGTGGAATGTCAGATCCCTTAATCGGGCAGGTAGGTTAGAAAATTTAAAAAGGGAAATGGACAGGTTAAAGTTGCATATAGTGGGAATTAGTGAAGTTCGGTGGCAGGAGGAACAAGACTTTTGGTCAGGTGAATACAGGGTTATAAATACAAAATCAAATAGGGGTAATGCAGGAGTCGGTTTAATAATGAATAAAGCAATAGGAATACGGGTAAGCTACTACAAACAGCACAGTGAACGCATTGTTGTGGCCAAGATAGACACGAAGCCCACGCCTACGACAGTAGTACAAGTCTATATGCCTACTAGCTCTGCAGATGACGAAGAAATTGAAGAAATGTATGATGACATAAAAGAAATTATTCAGATTGTGAAGGGAGACGAAAATTTAATAGTCATGGGTGACTGGAATTCGACAGTAGGAAAAGGAAGAGAAGGAAACGTAGTAGGTGAATATGGATTCGGGCTAAGAAATGAAAGAGGAAGCCGCCTGATAGAATTTTTTACAGAGCACAACTTAATCATAGCTAACACTTGGTTCAAGAATCATGAAAGAAGGTTGTATACATGGAAGAACCCTGGAGATACTAAAAGGTTTCAGATAGATTATATAATGGTAAGACAGAGATTTAGGAACCAGGTTTTAAATTGTAAGATATTTCCAGGGGCAGATGTGGACTCTGACCACAATCTATTGGTTATGAACTGCAGATTAAAACGGAAGAAACTGCAAAAAGGTGGGAATTTAAGAAGATGGGACCTGGATAAACTGAAAGAACCAGAGGTTGTACAGAGTTTCAGGGAGAGCATAAGGGAACAATTGACAAGAATGGAGGAAAGAAATACAGTAGAAGAAGAATGGGTAGCTTTGAGGGATGAAGTAGTGAAGGCAGCAGAGGATCAAGTAGGTAAAAAGACGAGGGCTAGTAGAAATCCTTGGGTGACAGAAGAAATATTGAATTTAATTGACGAAAGGAGAAAATATAAAAATGCAGTAAATGAAGCTGGCAAAAAGGAATACAAATGTCTCAAAAATGAGATCGACAGGATGTGCAAAATGGCTAAACAGGCATGGCTAGAGGACAAATGTAACGATGTAGAGGCTTTTCTCATGAGGGGTAAGATAGATACTGCCTACAGGAAAATTAAAGAGACCTTTGGAGAAAGGAGAACCACTTGTATAAATATCAAGAGCTCAGATGGAAACCCAGTTCTAAGCAATGAAGGGAAAGCAGAAAGGGAGGGAGTATATAGAGAGTCTATACAAGGGCGGTGTACTTGAGGGCAATGTTATAGAAATGGAAGAGGATGTAGATGAAGATGAAATGGGAGATATCATACTGCATGAAGAGTTTGATAGAGCACTGAAAGACGTAAGTCGAAACAAGGCCCCGGGAGTAGACAACATTCCATTAGAACTACTGACAGCCTTAGGAGAGCCAGTCCTGACAAAACTCTACCATCTGGTGAGCAAAATGTATGAGACAGGCGAAATACCCTCATACTTCAAGAAGAATATAATAATTCCAATTCCAAAGAAAGCAGGTGTTGACAGATGTGAAAATTACCGAACTATCAGTTTAATAAGTCACGGCTGCAAAATACTAACGCGGATTCTTTACAGACGAATGGAAAATCTGGTAGAAGCCGACCTCGGGGAAGATCAGTTTGGATTCCGTAGAAATATGGGAACACGTGAGGTAATACTGACCCTACGACTAATCTTAGAAGCAAGATTAAGAAAAGGCAAACCTACGTTTCTAGCATTTGTAGTCTTGGAGAAAGCTTTTGACAATGTTGACTGGAATACTCTCTTTCAAATTCTGAAGGTGGCAGGGGTAAAATACAGGGAGCGAAAGGCTATTTACAATTTGTACAGAAACCAGATAGCAGTTATAAGAGTCGAGGGACATGAAAGGGAAGCACTGGTTGGGAAGGGAGTGAGACAGGGTTGTAGCCTCTCCCCGATGTTGTTCAATCTGTATATTGAGCAAGCAGTAAAAGAAACAAAAGAAAAATTCGGAGTAGGTATTAAAATCCATGAAGAAGAAATAAAAACTTTGAGGTTCGCCGATGACATTGTAATTCTGTCAGAGACAGCAAAGGACTTGGAAGAGCAGTTGAACGGAATGGACAGTGTCTTGAAAGGAGGATATAAGATGAACATCAACAGAAGCAAAACGAGGATAATGGAATGCAGTCGAGTTAAGTCGGGTGATGCTGAGGGTATTAGATTAGGAAATAAGACACTTAAAGTAGTAAAGGAGTTTTGCTATTTGGGGAGCAAAATAACTGATGATGGTCGAAGTAGAGAGGATATAAAATGTAGACTGGCTATGGCAAGGAAAGCGTTTCTGAAGAAGAGAAATTTGTTAACATCAAGTATAGATTCAAGTGTCAGGAAGTCGTTTCTGAAAGTATTTGTATGGAGTGTAGCCATGTACGGAAGTGAAACATGGACGATAAATAGTTTGGACAAGAAGAGAATAGAAGCTTTCGAAATGTGGTGTTACAGAAGAATGCTGAAGATTAGATAGATAGATCACATAACTAATGAGGAGGTATTGAATACAATTGGGGAGAAGAGGAGTTTGTGGCACAACTTGACTAGAAGAAGGGATCGGTTGGAAGGACATGTTCTGAGGCATTAAGGGATCACCAATTTAGTATTGGAGGGCAGAGTGGAGGGTAAAAATCGTAGAGGGAGACCAAGAGATGAATACACTAAGCAGATTCAGAAGGATGTAGGTTGCAGTACGTACTGGGAGATGAAGAAGCTTGCACAGGATAGAGTAGCATGGAGAGCTGCATCAAACCAGTCTCAGGACTGAAGACCACAACAACAACAACAGAATAATGGACACGCAAATGTAACACTGAACTGTGAAAATAAAACTGTCTGCATATGAAATGGAAACTGAAATAAATTTTACCTAAGCCGATCTGATAGTGAATTTTGGTAAGCAAAGCTAAATCATTGTCCTAACTGTACTATAAAACTGGCCCTAACACGTTTTTATGGCTTACCTGTGGCAACAGAAAGTTGGTACTGCTTGAAATGGTGAACGCAAAAATACGCAGCACAAGAAAGCTAAAAGGAAAGAAATAGCTCCGTGCAGTGCAATGCAAGGACGTGCAACTATATTGAATAAATCATGTCTCAGTTTTAACCATTGTGTTCCGCAGAGTGCAAAGTAGCTACATACATAAGCAGAAAATAAAATTCTCTTGTTAAATCAGTAAAGGAACTGTTCTTCAAAAAACTATATTGCCAAAACTGAAACTCATTGTCTGACTATTCCAATCATCATTACCGAGATTTATCTTTCCTGACAAACTTTACTCTGCCAAGTTTAATTTCTGAAAATGGTAAAGGAGCGGTAAAATCTATAACTTCTGAGTGCAAGCAATGTGAACAGAAAACTTTACTAACTCCCATCTGAACAATGAAACCAACTAAACCATACCAAATAAAGAGAGATCCTACTAAAACGATACGTTATTCATAATTATGTACAAGCAAGCGATGCGGCAACACTTTACCTAAAAGAACTTCACTTGTGCAATTAATTTTTACAAAATCATAATTCACAATTCTTTCTTCTCTGTATCTTTAACTCTGTGGTCTGCAAGCCATTTCCATCCGCTCAGTAGTGTAGCTAACACCCGACTCTCCACACGCTACTCTTACACTGAGGCATGTAAATCACAGTCGATGTATTCACACAATTTTCGCAGTACAACTTCTAGAACAAATTCAGTGACTAGAATTTTGTTTCATAAAACTCCTTTTGAATAGACCTCCACTTTCAGATGATTGTCAGTCACAGTAAACACTAAGTAATGAGACTGCACAGATAGAACGACACACGTAAAAATGATCCTCTTCTTTCACTGTTTTCACTCAGTTCTACTGTAAAAATGTTACATTAACTTTATCCTTAACTTCCTGGAGGCTGTTACATGAAATTCTTCTCAAATACTGATGACTGGCTACCCTAATCTTGATGCTTTCCTGCAATACTGCTGCCTCCAGCGTGCTCCTTTTTCCTTCTGGTCCCTCTCTGGATGGTCCTCCAGCAGAAGATAGGTAGGCCGGACAGATTGGAAAAATGCCTGGCACATTATTTGAATCACGCCGTGGCCTTGAAACTAGAGCAGTTATGGTTTTCCGTTTGTAGCAGATACTTCTCAGATGACGTTGCTATCTTTGAAATGATTGTGACACACCTGCAAAGTGAGCAGTGAAGTACACTAATCGTAATATACTCAATCCAAGTGACCCGGCAAATAATAATATAACCAAGCCTTCGTAAATCACATTCAAAGCAAAACTTACGACTGAATATTTAGTGACTACGAAACCCTGCGTTGGAATTGAATGAAGCCATTTCTATCTCATTACATCCTTTTTAGGAAACTTGTTTCCTGCTGTGTGATTTCCATTACCTTTGGTGCCCAGCACTTTATAACTACAATGAAGATGAAACTACATAAACGTATATTATGTACATAAACGTATATTATGTGCATAAACGTATGTTATGTACATAAACGTATATTATGTTATGCTATATTATGTTATGTTCACAAAAACACAGCTTAGTAACACACAACATGATTTTTATATACTTAAATAATAATCTGGTAACGATCACATTCCGCAACGAGATTTTTTATATCCAACACGTTGTTAATATAACGCACGACACCTGTTAACTTTCGCCGCTTCTCGATACCACAACTTCGAGTTCTCCAAGTTGTTCGACCTTCTCTTCTAGTTGGTGAAGCTGGAGCGCCAGTTCTTTGACAGCTCATGTAAACCGAGACCGAGTAGTTTTTTCGTTTTACGATTCGATAAGATAGTTCAGCGTAGAAAAACCTTGAAGAAGGATGTGTCTGATAGGCCGGAAACGTATGCGATCTAACATTATAGCCCATTCTTTAGCGCAGAACGTTGTAGTCTTAGGACTGCGTGTGTTTATGTTCTCTCTCTTACCAATACCTTCCAGGTACCGATCCTAGACTCTAGAACAATACTTTAGAGTTGATAGCTTGGATGATTTACGTAAAAATGTGTCGAACTCAATTCATCTGGAACTCCATCGCGTGTAAAAATCAGTCTTTTCTTGTTCTTCTTAACTGTATGCTATTGCATTACGGCACTTTCAAATCTGTTACTATACATTGATAAGGAGTGCTAAGCTCCTCGACCTGGTCACATCTCGAGCACTTGGACGGGTTAGGACTTGGAAAGCTCTATTCATTCACAAGGCATGGAGTGTAGCGGTCTTCTTTTGATCTGTTGGAGATTAATTCTCTAACGGTGCTGCAGGACGGATTGGTCAATGACTATGTGAGGATGGTCTTTTACCCTAAGACGGTGAGAATGCTCTGTGACCCCATAAGCAGAGAGATGGGTCGAAAATTAAGTCCTATGCTCGAGGTCTGTAGAGCTATGTCTTATGTGTTCGAGAATTAACTGTGAATGGGAGTACTGAGTAGTCATCTATTCATGTTCGCAGTGATACTCGCAAAGTAGAGAAGGGATGGTTTAGCTATGATACTGAAATTGGGGAAACATGCTTTCACGTGATTGGCCAGTGTTGGAGTTACTGTAAAATTCTTCTCGCTATCAAGTGTGTTGCTTAATATTACAGTACATCGGCGGCGTCTTTCCCATCCCATCCATGCATTGGTGCACTGTTGGTTACCAGATAATGACTGACTGACAACGCTTGTTTGAGTTGGGGAAAAAGTTTTGTGGATGGGTGACAACATCTGAAGGTTGCTAGCAGTGAAACAGTGATCACGTACATGAGTGCAAAATGAGGAATCACTCGAAATGGAACGCGGAGCCATCATCTGTTCCGCCACTGTGACATATGAGTTTAAATGTAGAGGTCGTGAATCCCTTCTGGACGGTAGTTTCGAAGCTCTCCACAACGCAGCCAAACTCTTCTAGTTTCCTTATATTGTAATTGTCTTTTATTTAAAATCATCGAGTGTTATGCTATGCGCGGTAAGAATATGATATAGACCATGCGATGTCTAGTTTTCTATGAGAGGCCGTGGATCGGAGCGTCTTAACGTCAATTTAGAAACTAACACAGGAATCGAAATCGTGGTAGAAAAAAAGTAAATCTACATCTACATCCATACTCCGCAAGCCACCTGATGGTGTGTGGCGGAGGGTACCGTGAGTACCTCTATCGGTTCTCCCTTCTATTCCAGTCTCGTATTGTTCGTGGAAAGAACGATTGTCGGTATGCTTCTGTGTGGGCTCTAATCTCTCTGATTTTATCCTCATGGTCTCTTCGCGAGACATACGTAGGAGGGAGCAATATACTGCTTGACTCTTCGGTGAAGGTATGTTCTCGAAACTTTAACAAAAACCCGTACCGAGCTACTGAGCGTCTCTCCTGCAGAGTCTTCCACTAGAGTTTATCTATCATCTCCGTAACGCTTTCGCGATTACTAAATGATCCTGCAACGAAGCGCGCTGCTCTCCGTTGGATCTTCTCTATCTTTTCTATCAACCCTATCTGGTACGGATCCCACACTGCTGAGCAGTATTCAAGCAGTGGGGGAACAAGCGTACTGTAACCTACTTCCTTTGTTTTCGGATTGCATTTCCTTAGGATTCTTCCAATGAATCTCAGTCTGGCATCTGCTTTACCGACGATCAACTTTATATGATCATTCCATTTTAAATCACTCCTAATGCCTAATCCCAGATAATTTATGGAATTAACTGCTTCCAGTTGCTGACCTATTTTGTAGCTAAATGATAAGGGATCTATCTTTCTACGTATTCGCAGCACATTACACTTGTCTACATTGAGACTGAATTGCCATTCCCTGCATCATGCGTCAATTCGCTGTAGATCCTCCTGCATTTCAGTACAATTTTCCATTGTTATAACCTCTCGATACACCACAGCATCATCTGCAAAAAGCCTCAGTGAACTTCCGATGTCATCCAGAAGTTCATTTATGTATATTATGAATAGCAACGGTCCTATGACACTCCCCTGCGGCACACCTGAAATCACTCTTACTTCAGAAGACTTCTCTCCATTGAGAATGACATGCTGCGTTCTGTTATCTAGGAACTCTTCAATCCAATCACACAATTGGTCTGATAGTCCATATGCTCTTACTTCGTTCATTACACGACTGTGGGGAACTGTATCGAACGCCTTGCGGAAGTCAAGAAACACGGCATCTACCTGGGAACCCGTGTCTATGGCCCTCTGAGTCTCGTGGACGAATAGCGCGAGCTGGGTTTCACACGACTGTCTTTTTCGAAACCCATGCTGATTCCTACAGAGTAGATTTCTGGTCTCCAGAAAAGTCATTATACTCGAACATAATACGTGTTCCAAAATTCTACAACTGATCGACGTTAGAGATATAGGTTTATAATTCTGCACATCTGTTCGACGTCCCTTCTTGAAAACGGGGATGACCTGTGCCCTTTTCCAATCCTTTGCACCGCTACGCTCTTCTAGAGACCTACGGTACACCGCTGCGAGAAGGGGAGCAAGTTCCTTCGCGTACTCTGTGCAAAATGGAACTGGTATCCCATCAGGTCCAGCGGCCTTTCCTCTTTTGAGCGATTTTGATTGTTTCTCTATCCCTCTGTCTATTTTGTTATCTACCATTTTGTCATCTGTGCGACAAATGTTTGGTAATCTACAAAAGCGTGTTTGAAAACAGTGTTTGAAACAACTAAACAGGACAAGAGGGAGCGTCTCATACGATCATTCGCCTAGAGTATATGTGATCAGGCTTTAAAGTGGCCTCTGTAGTCTCTGTACGTATTTAATAGGATCATGTCCACATAGGCATCTGATGTAGCAGTTTGAGGTGAGGAATTGGGAACACCATTAGGAATGCTTGGATGGCTGCACTCTGCACTATTCTGGGGAAGTATTGTAAAATCTGTTTCTCCGCGCTGGAGGTCCGCCGCAGTTATGCGTCATTGCATCCGCATCGATGCCTAGGAGACTTGCAAATTGTATGAGCTTTTACAGTGCGTAATTTTTCTATGTTGGGAGGCTAGAGAATAACTATGACAGCATGTTGGGCTGGTTGATTTGAATGGACAGGGATCCGTAGTACTTGTATCGGGGACGTACCACATTGCGCGGATTTTCGTCGAGTGTTCAAAACACGTTCCTGTTGCAGTAAGTCAGATCGTTCTGTTTCTACACGGGTTGCAGAAGGTGGTGGATGTGTCTTTCTCTGGTTTCTGCTCAGTTCCGACTTAAATTGGAACGAACACTTGTGGAAAGCTATAGAAATGGGTGCGACTGTGAGATGTGCGGGGTGTGACTAAAACCAGGTTGTAATTTTACTGTAGCAGACAGGTTCGAGGAAGGTGCCTCGTTTAGAGATATGAGAGTGCCAGAAATATGATTCACTTGTGGGTGTGAGCCTATGGAAGGATGTGCTTGAATGGAAAACCTGATTCCAAATGATGGACATAATTTCTAACATATAGTGTAACACTAGAGATCTGGGAAGCTAGTGTACATTTTTTCTCCTTAGGACCTCAATCGGCACATCATCTGCTACTACTGTTTGTGCTCCTTCTCAATCAGTCATCGCCTATAACTAGGCAGATATATCGCAGAACTTCTGATATGTTCTCGAGACAGTATGCTTTGCAAATACTAAAGAATTTTCTAGTTAGGGTGGTGTGAAGGAGTCGCAAATACCTCTTACATACCATGTTCCTTAGCAGAATCACTTTGAAAGTTCATTGATTTTATGACGAGGTTGCATCGTTGGCTGATAATATGAATTTGTACAATCGCCATCACGGTATTTGTTCAGAAAACACCGCCTCATTCAGTGGTAATGTCGTACTTCGATTTGTAAAGAGGATATAGCAATTAACATGGATACTTGTGTGCACCTGTAGAAAAAAGACAGTAACATGCAGTAGTTGTTGGGATCGTGTTTTTTCTTTGACATCTGGTCGATTACGTCTATGTCAGGGTGGTAGGACTCACAGGAAGAACGTAAGAGACATGCTCACCGATCGTTGATTTTCGGTCAGTATTATTTCGTATCGTAGGCAAACAGTTATTGACGAAGTATTACACGTAGTATTAGTGCTGGGGGCGTGATATGTTCGCATTTGAGCATGAGGTTTGTAAAGTTTGTTTTTGCGTAAAGGAAATGACTATGTCCTGTCGTAAGGTGGGTATGGATTTGACTTGGAGTACTGTGATGGCAAAGGGAAGAGTATATCCAGTAGTAAGGAAGGCACAGATATTTCCATTTCCAGTGGGGTGTATTTCCGATACTTCGCTCATTGCCGAATGCCAATCAGTTGAGACCACGATCATAACATTTAATTGTAAGTACAATGATAGAAGATATATGTGGCCGGTTTTCTAGAGTTTTTCGGTGTATGCAAAGTCTGTGGTGGTGTTGATTCACGTTCGCCGTATCAAAGGTGAATTATCTGGCACAGCATCGGTTCTTGATGAGTAAACGCATATGCACCGCACTCACAATGGAAAACAACGCCACAACAAAATTACTCGACGGATGATACGACACTCGGTGTGAAAATGACATTGAAAGCGTGAGTGGAAGCACGAACGACCGTACACAATAATGCGTGGAGCATTAACGGCTCTTGCACAGACAACAAATATATTTTGTGCGCATGAGCACAGAGATTGGCGATGTTGCCAAAAGGACAAGTGGCCGCTCTTGCAGCGTTCTCATGTAAATACTTAATGAATTATCATTCCGTATGTAAGCCATGTATTTCCTGTAATATAAGGTATAAGCAAGACAAGCTGACATCTCCAACCCAATATAAAAACAAAAATAGGCCGACAAATAAAGGTAATTGTACCCCTTTCGGAAAAATTTAAATTTAAGCTGTATGAATGTACTTAAAACATTTTACGCCTCCATTACATGTCACCGCACAGTGTGGGGGCAATTGTATACATAAGGAAAATCCCCAACACGCTACGACGAAAGTTAAAAACCTGTGATAATAAACACTAGCGAGAGCGCTGTAAGTGTCAGAAAAGATGTACCGGAAGGCGAATGACAAATGATGGAAATTTCATTAAATTTTTTTGTCAATTATTTAATAGACTTTGTCTTTAGTTCTCGTAGGGAGAAGACGTATTCTTGTGAGAAGTGTGTAGTAGATATTGTATTAACTGAATAATAATTTTTATGAAAATATGAAGTGTAAGGATTCTTGTTAGTGCAAAACCACGAAAGTTTTCATTTCCTTCCGCGCATTGTGCTAACTTCATGTCATTGTAGCTGCCTACATCTGAAGAGGAAGTCCGATAAAAATCAGCATTGTATTCATGGTCAAAAATGAGAAGTACTTAGGGCGGAAGAAGAAATATATATATAACTAATTTACGGAAATCTCAACGGCGTAGAGAACGCAAAAATCGACGTAAGTTCACACTACTACTGACTTACATTTTACAAGAGTTGTAAATTAAGATCGAAAGATAATCCATTTAATTCAGTTCATTCACTTCAAAATTAATAAAAATCAAATTTGGTACGGTTGTAAATTAATTTGCACATCGGCTAACAATGTACATCGGTTTCAGTTGGATTTCACATGATCGATGTTTTCGGAATCCATGCTGATTGACATGTAGGACGTCATTTTATTCAAAATCCCTCATTATATTTGAGGTCAGAATACGTTCCAAGATTCTACAACAAATCGATACAATGAAATTAGACGGTAGTTTTGCAGATCACTTCTACTGCCATTCTTGTAAACGGGTGTGACCTGTGCTTTCTTCCAACTACTGGAGACAGTTCTTTGTCCGAGGGATCTGCGATAGATGTAGTTAGAAGAGAAGCTAGCTTAGCCGCAAATTCAGTATAGAATCTGATAGCGATTCCACCGGACCCTGGAGCTTTGTTCAATTTTAACCATTTCAGCTGTTTCTCAACTCCACTGACACCAACACATATTTAACTCATCTTTTCGATGATACGTCTATCAAATTGGGGAAATTCTCCTGGGTTTTCTTCTGTAAAGGAACATTTGAAAACAGAGTTAAGCATTTCTTGTTTTGCTTTCCTATAGTGAGTTTAAGTTCCTGACTCATTCGCGAGTACTAGACACTGTAACTGCCCTGTTAAATTGTTAAAAGCTTAGTCAGCCGGTGTCGTAATTTTGAAATGAGAGTTCGTATGAATGTCACGTAATAAACACCGAGCGAGGTGGCGCAGTGGTTAGCACACTGGACTCGCATTCGGGAGGACGACGGTTCAATCCCGTCTCCAGCCATCCTGATTTAGGTTTTCCGTGATTTCCCTAAATCGTTTCAGGCAAATGCCGGGATGGTTCCTTTCAAAGGGCACGGCCGATTTCCTTCCCCATCCTTCCCTAACCCGAGCTAGCGCTCCGTCTCTAATGACTTCGTTGTCGACGGGACGTTAAACAACACTAACCTAACGTAATAAACATTTCATGTGAAGCGCTGTTGCGACAGAGACAAAGGTTAATTGTGGAAACTAAGCCACTGAATAACGTTATTAAGGAATACACTCGACTGACTACACAAAATAAGCGCACGTACATTCGCGAGTGAGCGGTTCAAAATAAGAATCAATATTGTAAAGGAAATAGGTCATAAGTATAGTTACATCGGTACACACTCAGTTGTATGCGAACGTACATTCAAAGTATTATCATTCCTCGTGGCCTGGGTAAAAATAACTTTAGTTAAAATGCATTTATTTGTCTAAGAAAGAAAATAATTGGACTTTGTAATTAAATGATAAGAAAGATTGCAGTTTCTGAATGTCGCAGAAAATACGACCTAAATATTGAAACTGACACTGGGGGCCATGAAGGGAAAGAGGTGAACATATTCAGGTACCTCTGTTGTTAAGCAGCGCTGTCGTCAGGATCGTCGTCTCCATCTAAATTCTCCATTCAAAATTAAAATAATAATAACCTTCCAGAGTTACAGGACCTGGGATCCATGGTACCATAAATGAGAAATTGCTTTCATTATTAAGCGGGATTGCACCAGAAATTACACAGCACTTCGTTTGTACGTATTCTCACCAGGACATGAGAACAGCACAAGGTAACTATTACTAAAACTAATAAATGAAGACCGTAAATCTTCTTTTGTCCATCAGTGTTAAATACTTTTCAAATGAATCTTTAGTATGAGAGTCGAATAATTATCTATACCTTTTGTCAATAAGAAAAAAAAATATTAAGTTCTTTTATAACACTAACATCGGTGTCACAACATAAGACCAGAATTTCTTTGGGTTTCGGGAAAGCTCATTTGACAAGGTTCTGCTACGGTACTCATTGAAGGCTTCCCACAATCCTCTCTTGACAGCCAAAAGCGTTTCGTTCAGTATCTCTCTGTCTATAGGCCTAAGCTTTGTTTTACATCTGTTATGCAGTGATCTCTGTTTCTTTAGAAGTTTCTTTACAATGATTGTTACCATGGAGGGTCTCTCCTGTTCCCTCCTCCCCTATTATGAACTGTTGTACTAGGCAGGCTACATATCTATTCAGTGCATGGTCAACTGCTCTTTTCACCCTTGACGTTCCATGTGCAGTCTCATAGATCACTAAAGTTTATTGTTACTCTATTGCTAATGTATAATGGTGGGGTAGGAGATTGCAGCGTTGTGGAGTTGCTCTTTCCCGAAGCTGCTGTGGTTTCCTTTGTCAGTAGCCACTTGAATATGGCGTGGACTTGTACCATTACTGCTTCCCTTGTGCTAGCGGCCTCTGGGATCATACCTGGGATGTTGTGTTATAGATTAGATTAGATTTACTTTCATTCCAATTGCTAATAAGTGAGGAGGTCCTCCAGGACGTAGAACATGTCAGAAAAACAATAATACATGATAAATATTTACAGCTAAAGCAAATAAGTTAATATACCTTCCACAGGTCCCAAGTGGAATGATCGTCTTTTTTTTTTTTTTTTAAATGAACACTGTATGAAAGGATCATTTTACAATACTCATTTACTATTATCAGCTTAATACACTGAATTTAAAAAAATGTTTTTATTTATAAGGTAATAAACATATAATACACTCCTGGAAATTGAAATAAGAACACCGTGAATTCATTGTCCCAGGAAGGGGAAACTTTATTGACACATTCCTGGGGTCAGATACATCACATGATCACACTGACAGAACCACAGGCACATAGACACAGGCAACAGAGCATGCACAATGTCGACACTAGTACAGTGTATATCCACCTTTCGCAGCAATGCAGGCTGCTATTCTCCCATGGAGACGATCGTAGAGATGCTGGATGTAGTCCTGTGGAACGGCTTGCCATGCCATTTCCACCTGGCGCCTCAGTTGGACCAGCGTTCGTGCTGGACGTGCAGACCGCGTGAGACGACGCTTCATCCAGTCCCAAACATGCTCAATGGGGGACAGATCCGGAGATCTTGCTGGCCAGGGTAGTTGACTTACACCTTCTAGAGCACGTTGGGTGGCACGGGATACATGCGGACGTGCATTGTCCTGTTGGAACAGCAAGTTCCCTTGCCGGTCTAGGAATGGTAGAACGATGGGTTCGATGACGGTTTGGATGTACGGTGCACTATTCAGTGTCCCCTCGACGATCACCAGTGGTGTACGGCCAGTGTAGGAGATCGCTCCCCACACCATGATGCCGGGTGTTGGCCCTGTGTGCCTCGGTCGTATGCAGTCCTGATTGTGGCGCTCACCTGCACGGCGCCAAACACGCATACGACCATCATTGGCACCAAGGCAGAAGCGACTCTCATCGCTGAAGACGACACGTCTCCATTCGTCCCTCCATTCACGCCTGTCGCGACACCACTGGAGGCGGGCTGCACGATGTTGGGGCGTGAGCGGAAGACGGCCTAACGGTGTGCGGGACCGTAGCCCAGCTTCATGGAGACGGTTGCGAATGGTCCTCGCCGATACCCCAGGAGCAACAGTGTCCCTAATTTGCTGAGAAGTGGCGGTGCGGTCCCCTACGGCACTGAGTAGGATCCTACGGTCTTGGCGTGCATCCGTGCGTCGCTGCGGTCCGGTCCCAGGTCGACGGGCACGTGCACCTTCCGCCGACCACTGGCGACAACATCGATGTACTGTGGAGACCTCACGCCCCACATGTTGAGCAATTCGGCGGTACGTCCACCCAGCCTCCCGCATGCCCACTATACGCCCTCGCTCAAAGTCCGTCAACTGCACATACGGTTCACGTCCACGCTGTCGCGGCATGCTACCAGTGTTAAAGACTGCGATGGAGCTCCGTATGCCACGGCAAACTGGCTGACACTGACGGCGGCGGTGCACAAATGCTGCGCAGCTAGCGCCATTCGACGGCCAACACCGCGGTTCCTGGTGTGTCCGCTGTGCCGTGCGTGTGATCATTGCTTGTACAGCCCTCTCGCAGTGTCCGGAGCAAGTATGGTGGGTCTGACACACCGGTGTCAATGTGTTCTTTTTTCCATTTCCAGGAGTGTAGAACTACTACAATACTTATTTACAATGAACACATTACTGCACTGAAATGGTGCAGTAGTTAGATTATATATATACACACATCAGTTGATTCTACTGACAAATACATCAATGGAGTAGAGGGAGTTGGCCACCAATAAATCCTTTAGGCTTCTCTTAAACTGAATTTCATTGGTTGTTAAGCTCTTTATGGCTGCTGGCATGTTATTGAAAATGTGTGTTTCTGAATAATGGACACCTTTTTGTACAAGAATGACTTTAAATCCTTGTGAAGATTATTCTTATTTCTAGTATTGATTCCATGAACTGAGCTGTTAGTTTCAAAAAATGATATATTTTTAATGACACATTTCATTAAGGAATAAATATATTTTGGGAGCAGTAGTTAGTATCCCTAGTTCCCTAAACAGTCCTCGGCGGGATGTTCTTGAGTTCACACCACATGTAATCTATTGTACGTTTTTGTGCCAGGAAAACTTTAGCTTGGCTTGATGAATTACCCAAAAAATAATACACTATGACATTATGGGGTAAAAGTAAGCACAGTATGCCAGCTTTTTCATTTTCATATCCCCTATGTCTGACAGAATTCGCATTGCAAATAGAGATTTGTTTAGACGCTTCAGCAATTCTGTGGTATGCTCCACCCAGTTGAATTTATTGTATATACATATATACATATATATATATATATATATATATATATATATATATATATATATGTATTTATTATCAAGCTGTAATACCAAGAATTTAACACTGTCCACTTCTTCTATCTGCTTGTCATCATATGTTATGCATATACTCGTGGGACACCCCTTACAAGTTCTGAACTGCATTCAGTAACCCGGTCTACATCTACTGTTCATGCTATGGACAAAATGGTTTGAGGTATGTTTCGGAAGTGATGCTAGATCAGATACTGACAACGAAATTGAACGAGTTTGTCCTTCACAATACTATAAAGACAATAACCAGGTGAACTGCTTTAAGTGTTGAAGAAGGTTGTAAACTCGTTTGTGACACCACAGATAAAAAGCGAGACAACTAGTTTCACATACCTTGTGAACTTCATGCATCCTTAACCATGTTTTGGGTGTAGCAGAACCAGGAGTACATGTTGTAGAACGATTGGAAAAACTCAAAACATGCTCCAAATGTGGCCCAATACAGAAGAGAAAAACTCTTATATTTGCCATTGTTGCAAGTAATCGACTTGACTTGAAATCTGTACAAAAATTTCCAGTGAGTGCAAAGAGAACCCCTGAGAAGGAAACTAAATACCTAAAAAGTACTAGTATAATTTTCATTTTTTGAATGTTTTATGGGAGTTTTTATGTTTTTATTATTACTTGAATAATAAACAATAAAATTACTGCAAGAAGTAGAATTTGGAATGCAAAATATTTGGGTTTTCACAGTATTAATGTTATCGTGTAATATTGTTTTAATTTTGTGCCGTTTTTTAGTACGACTGATGACCTCGGAAGTAAAGTCGCATAGTGCTCAGAGCCAGTTTTTTAGTAAAATGTGACTTTAAAATTTATTTGAATGTATTTTTGGGTGGTATTAATGCAAACTTTTACATAAATTCTGAACTGTTCCACTGAAATTTCTGAATGCAACTTTTATGGCTATTTAAGTATAGCACTCACTCAGACCACACCTGAGACAGTGTGTTTTAAACTTGAGCCATAGTTCCCCTAAACCTCCTGTTCTGTGCTGAAAGCTTCAAGTTCCTCATTGAGATATGACACTACGGCTTTTTTATGTAGTTTACTGAACATACATATCTTTCTACTTGTTTTAGTTGTCTTCTGTACTTTGGCAATCATTGTTGCCACAACCACCTCACGGTCACTGACACCATTTTCGATATGGACAGCCCCAAAGGTGTCTGGTCTATTTCTTGCATTAGGTCTAATATATTTCCATCATGAATGGGATTCCGATCTAACTGTTCTAGGTAGAAGACATTTAGTAATGTTTCGTAGGACATAGATTTCAAGGAGCTTAGAAAAGCAACTAAATTCCATGGTTGACTTGCTGTGTAGTGTATGATCTTAGAAATTGTCACATTAAATTCAAACAGTGTCGCCAAGCCATGGGATTTCTCCTATATTGTGGGACATTTTGATAAGTATTTTTCAGGAAGGGACACGGGATTTTTTTTGCAAAAAGGGAGATAAATATGGGACCTTTAATTGCTGCCTCTAATGTAGTGTAGTAATCGTTATGGTACACAGCAAAGATAAACATTTCACAGAAGTTAAGTACGCAACACCCGCCAGCTGTCGTTTGTACAACTAGCAGTCAGCATTATCACTGTGGACAGAATAGGTTTACATACACAAAGGTAACACACATACACTGTTGTAGGTAAGACTGTCACATACCGCGAAAGTACGGTAAAACAACTCATGGAAGTAATTATGTGACACCTGTTCAACCAGCAGTCTGCACTCCCATTGTAGGAGCTATGGTTAGTTCAAATTTCCTTTCGTAAGCATGACTTAAATGCACCATTATTTATGAATGAGTGACACGTGTGAAACATTGTCGAATTTCCGAATAAACGATGCATCTCAGAATGCAAGTTAGACAGGAGACTAAGTCAAGCTGAAGTGGTTTAAATTGCTTAGTTCCTTGTCACCTGAAGGTATTACCTGTAGGTTGCCTCTTGGACTTAGAGTCTAGTGTGTGAATCTTGATGTTATTAAATAATATTTTTCTGAGTGACTTGTTTTGTACACGTCTGAGAGTGTCGGACTGTGATCCTTCGAGTGCAAAGAAATCGAAATCCGGGTGCAGTGAATTAGATCTGGAAAAGCATACCAAAACTTTCTGTTATTTGAACTGACAGATTTGAAGGGTGTTTGGAGGCTGCTGAAGTCGACAACAGACAGGCGTGGTGTAAAGCGATTAACGTGATTGTAACTTGTGGTAAAACGAACTCGAAAAACATGCTTCTCGAGTTAAATACATTCAAACGTTACACCTGTGCAAAGTAACAGAACTGTTGTCGATTTATTTACGAAAATGTGTGATCAAAGCAAACATGCAGAAAAAGTGAAGACAGCTGAAATAAGAAACTTTCTGGCAAATTAAAACTGTGTGTTGGACAGAGGCTCGAACTCGGGACATTTCTCTTCTGCAGGCAAGGCAAAGGTCTCGAGTTCGAGTCTCAGTCCCCTAGTTTGCCTTGCCCGCGCAAGGAAAAGGTCTCGAGTTCGAGTCTCGGTCCAGCACACAGTTTTAATCTGCCAGGAAGTTTCATATCAGTGCAAACTCTGATGCAGAGTGAAAATTTCATTCTGGAAACATCCCCCAGGCTGTGGCTAAGCCATTTCACTGGAGTATTCTTTCTTTCAGAAGTGTCAGTTTTCAAGATTCGCAGGAGAGCTTCTGTGAAGTTTGGAAGGTAGGAAGCTAGGTACTGACAGAAGTAAAGCTGTGAGGAGAGGACGTGGGTCGTGCTTGGGCAACTCAGTTGGTAGAGCCCTTGCCTGTAAAAGGTAAAGGTTCTGAAGTCGAGTCTCGATCCGACACAGTTTTAATCCAGGAACTCTCATACAAGCACACAGTCCACTGCAAAGTGAAAATTTCATTTGCGAAGCTGAAAGAAGATTATCAACTTTCTTCGCAGGGCATAATATTTCGTTTTCAACAATGTAGCATCTTGTTCCTTGTTACTGGTAAAATATGTTTTTACTGACTCCGACATTGTTTCAGAGATGACTTTACGCAGTATAAAGTGTACTAATATAGTGAAAAATTTTATTGCAGAGGTGGAAACTGGTAAAAAGGTTCAGTTACTAAAGGACATTAAATTTTATATTCTGGTGGACGACGGTATGGATGTATCAAATAGCAGACATATGTGCATTATAGTGAAATAATTGTCGCCAATTGACGGTTGTGTGAAAACACAACTTCTGGAATTGATCCCCATGGATGCCAAAGACTGCTCGGCAAAAACCTATTCATAGCTCAGGAGATTATGTTGAAAGAGAAGGATATTCCAGTTGCAAATTTAATTGGCATGGCTTTGACAGTGCGTCTGTAATTGTGGTAAGCCGTACTTCTGTCATAACAAGACTTAGAAATGTTGTACCAAATCTGATTGTTCTCTACTGTATATGCCATTCATCTGCTTTAGTTGCAAGGAAAGCGTGTGAAAAGCTTCCTAGATCCTGTGAAGAGTTAATAAGATCCGTGGCGAGCTACACATTTGGCAGTGCAAAGTAATCCGCAATTTTACAAAAATTTCAAGAATTGTTTGGAGTGAAACGTAAAAAGGTGCTGAATTATGGGGTACACGATAGCTTGTTTTACGTGCATGTCTTGTTCATCTGCTGGAAAACTGAGATGTATTTTTCCATTACTTCCAGTTAGCAACTGTTGAAGATAAATTAAAGTCTGCAGAAATGATTCATTGGGAAGAGAAAATTTGTATACTAAATCTTAGATGTCGTTTCTAAAGTATGTTCTGGTTTACTTCAACAATTTTAACGTCCTTTTACAATTGAGGGAAATATTGATTCACAAGGTTTTGGAAGGTTCTTTGCGTCTGTTTCAAAACACTGGTCAGAACTTTCTAGCCCGTGTGTCATCACTGACATGTACAAGGTTAAAAAAATTCAGCCATACCATTGTCTCACATTAGAATCAGTGTATCTTGGCCCGAATGTGAGCAGTTAGTACAAACTCTCCCTAGAGAATGTAAAAAGTGAATTCATCAACTAAGACTTAAATGTCTTGACTTCTATATCACAGCAACCGAAGAAATGTCTACCTACACACGATGATTTTTTTGAAAACTTAAAATTCATGGAGCCAAATATTACATTAATAGTAGACAGATCGTCCCAGATAAATGATGTATTGTTTGTTGCATCAAAGTTTGAAGAATTTGATCTAAATCCCTGAGCAGTTGAATGGAGAAGTCTTCCATTTGTGTCAGAGGGAAGGAAGAAGGAACTTTCAGAAACCGACTTGGATTATATGTGGAGTGAAATCTCAAAGTTGAAAGACTTCTACGATCAGCTGCTTTTTCAAAATATCAGTTAACTTGCTAAGCTGTTTCGTTCACTTCCACAATCTAATGCTGTAACTCAAAGAATATTTTCTATTGCAAGTGATGTAAAAACAAGAAAACGGAACAGAATTGGAACAGAGAATTTAAATTCCATATGTGTTGTGAGATCTTCATTTTAAGCAAACGGAATAGATTGCTCAACTTATCAAGTGGAACAAAAACATCTCAATTTTTACACTAAGAAAAGCTTGTATGAAGTGACTAAAAGTGTGCGATGGGGACTAAATGAGGAAGACTTCTGTGTTTCGGGAGTAATATTTCTACAAAAGGAAAGCTGTATCAACTGAAACGAGAAGCAACCAGTTCAATGACGCAAGTCCTGAATTTACATTATATTATGTAGTGTTGCAAGGGCTTTAGTAAATATGGTAGTTGTGCACCCTAAACACTACTACTAGTTTATATTCCTCCTTGTGGAATCGTAGTCCATTATTTCTCCCTCTCTCTCCTTTTTTTTAGGCATCAGATGTGTTTGTTTACCACGGGACAGAGACGGGACATTTTCAGTACCCGGTTGAGATTTTTGAGCTTCAGTGGTTGGCATGACGGAATTCAAATAGATTGAGCGCGAAGTCACAAATGCCAGAAATAAATTGTTTTCGGAGAAGGTGTGTGAGGTTGTCGGGACGTAGTGAATTGTAAAAAGAATAATGTTGGAGAACAACGTGGTAGATGTGAAAAACATGTCTGGTTCGTATGAAATTTAATTCGGTAATTAATGACTGTTTTTAATATATCTGCTTCCGTCATGCATGAAGTTTTCCTGGGCGTATGAGATTTTTGAAGTTGGGTGTTCTACTTTTCGTAGGATGTACGTATGATGTGGAACCTATTAAATGTTTGCTAAGATGTTTTGTTAACACCAGTTCACATACAAATACGATATAACCAGTGTTGTTGTACAGTGAATAAATAAACTTCGAAATATGGATTTTTGTTAGGCCTAGTTAAAAGACAATTTAGTATGTAGTACAACCGTACTGTTGACCCTTTCACTAAGAGTCACACAGTCACCATATACTTCTAGGTCGTGAAGATTTGGCACCAATAACAATTAACAGTGTCATCATCTTCATATTCTTTATCTGTGAACAGAATGAAAGGAAGCTACAGTAAATAGTATGTCACACACATTAAAGAAACATATGAACTAACATATTTCTTTTAGTTTCTACTTGCAGTACTCGCCATTTCAAAGATTACTCTGGTTACAAATATTATTAGATGACACAAAAGCTAGTAAAAATGGAAGTTTAATGGCCACAAACGGGAAATATTTTCAGTGTAAATGGCACTGCGCCATCTCTTTGCAAAATAGCAATCTGCTATTTCAGAGTGGACTATAGCTCTTGTGGTCTAGTCTTACATGTTATGACAATGGAGAATCCTCAGTTTGGACATGCCACATCCTCACAATTGCTACAGTGTTCACATGAAGTTACTTCTGTCAAGGCATCGTGATCATTGGGAAGATGGTCTTCCTTGTGTCAGAAACTAGAATTATGATAAGGCTTATGGTGAAGAACATAGATGGCATCCATTTGCTTTTGTCTCCTTCATTTAGGATAAACATGCTTCATCTCATAGGTAATGTGTAGTGAGGTGTAGGACTCAATAAAAGTGAACATTGTACTTCAATAGTGTATTCTCATTTGTCGATTTGGGAACCTACGAAAAATAGAATTTGGCCCAGAAGCAACAAAATACACAGGAATGCAACATAGGTATACAGCCCGCCCCACCCCCTGATCTCAGGCTCTACTTTTGTTTTGTTATCACAATATCCAATCAATAAATAACAAACAGAAGTTGAAGTCTGTCAGTCAACAGTTTCAGGGTTGATGTTACTTATTTCACAGAGCACTGGCTCAAAACTCAGAACATGTCATTCTTCAGCTTTCCAAATTATGGAGTTGGAAATGGATTCTGCAGGTCTGACAGCAGGGGAGGGGGGGGGGGGGGGGGGGTTGGAGGCTGTGGCTGTCTAATACTTGTTGAGGAGGACGTAGTATTCAGCATATGCAACAATGCTGACCACCTAAATATTTAAAAAACATTTTGAGCATTATGGTGTAGAAATCAAGCATCTGAATGTAATAATAGTGTGTACTTACCATTCTCCTGATGACAGCATATCCCAGTTTCTGAACACATTTTAAACTTGTGTATTTTTACAGATTCAAAGGTAAGAACATATTGTGTGGTGATTTTAACATGAATTTTGGTAACATTTTACGTGCAGCAAATCATGTCATTAATCTACTAACAACTTTCGATATCCAGAACATAGTATAAGGTCCAACTAGAATAAAAACGCAATTCAAGCAGCTGTATAAATGCAATATTCTTATACCCATTATCTTTCCCATTTATTGAAGTCCTGAACTGGTCTAATTTATCAGGGGAGTGTGTTATGGCTGAGTTTAGAACAAATAGAAGAAAAGTCATCACCTACTTTCATCTGCAGAAGGCAGATAAGAAACCCTAGCAGTATTGACATGTTTAAGAATGTACTTCAATCTCAGTCCTGGGATATTATTTGCAAGGATGAAAATGAATGTTAGATTAGATTCGGATTTCTCTCTGTAGACCCAAAAAGAGGTGATTTTCATGGGTGTGGAACATGTCAGAAAGTATAACATAAAAAAAAACATAAAACATTTTAATATAATACTTATGACTCTGATCATTTGCCAGATTGTCAAAATGGGTGAATACATTACAGTAAACTGGAACTGCTAATATCTACAGAATTAATACACTTGTCAGAATGAAACTTTGTTAAGCACATTTATCACACAAAATGCCTAATCTTTCCAGTTGTGACAAAGTGCCATCAAAACTGAAATCTGACAACTTTACTGAAGCTTGCCTGACAGTCCCAGTTAAGATATTCATCTATAGAGTAGGAGGAGTTGCCTATCAAAAAGTCTTCCAAACTCTGCTTCTACTGTACTTTATTTGAAACCAAGCTTTTAATGATTGCTGGCAATTTATTGAAAATATTTGTTCCTGAATTTTTGGTCCCCTTTCTGGACCACGGTAAGTGATTGTAACTCTTTATGTATGTTGCTCTTATTCCTACAACTGATACTGTGTATTGAGCTATTTGTTAGAAATAGAGATATATTACTTGCAACAAATTTCATTAAGGAATAATTATACTGAGAAGCAGTGGTTAGAATACAAAGTTCCATCAACAGGTTCCTACATGATATTATTGAATTTACGCCACAAATGATTTTTATTACATGCCTTTACTTGCTAAAATCATTTGGGCAGTTTGATGAGTTACGCAGAATAATACCTCGTATGACAAACAGAATGAAAGCAAGCATAGTATGCTAGTTTTTTTTGTATTTATATCTCCTTCATCTTTCATCATTCTCACTGAAAAACGGGCTTGTTTAGCTGCTTCAGCAATTCTGTGGTATGCCCTTCCCAACTGAATCTATTATTGAGTTGTAATCCAAGAAATTTAACACTGTCAACCTCTTCTATTTGCAAGTCTGCTTATGTTATATACATGCTGGAAGGAATACTCTTACAGGTTCTGAACTGCATATAGTGGGTCTTTTCAGAGTTCAGTGAGAGTGAATTAGCTTTAAACCATTTATTAATGTCGGTGTATATTTGATTAGCAGCCATTTCTAATTCTGTACTTGGCTTGCTACTTGTTGCAATGTTTGTATCATCTGCAATTAAAACAAACTTAGCATCTGGCAATGTAACAGGCAAGAGGTCATTCTTGTACACAAGAAAAAGCAGTGGGGCCTTGAGTGACACCATATGTAATTAATTCCCAATCAGATGAAGACTGGCAACTTACTGCACAGATATTTTACGACAACACCCTTTGTTTCCTGTTAGTTAGATAAAACTCTAATCATTTCGCAGCATTGCTGGTAACACTGTATTCTTATTTACTTCCCAAGAGAATGCTGTGGTTCACACAGTTGAAGGCTTTTGACGGGTCACAGAAAATGCCAGTGGCCTCTGATTTATTATCTAATGAATTAAGTACATTCTCACTGTAAATGTAAATAGCTTTCTATATATGAGGACCCTTAAGAACCCCAAACTGTGACTTGGACAATATATTATTTACCATGTGCGTGAACTGTTCCAGCCCACATTCTGCTCGATCTATTAAAAAGGAAAGGATGATTCAGCAGTTCAAAATTCTTGACAGTCTAGCCTACTCTGAGGCCCGACAGTAATTTGACCATCTCCATCTTTGCTTCTGTTGCATCCTTTCCTCCTCCATAGCTCTGTCGTGTTCCCCTACCTCCTCCCAGGTGTTCCTGTTCCCTCTTTCTCTCTTCAGCTGGAGAAGAAACTATCTTCCCTGGCACCCACTGGGGCTGGGGCTCTATGAATCCCATTCTCCAGCATCTCAAAAACAAGAAGCCTGTTACTTCGTCAGATGCGGGGACCCATGCTGTGGAGGCCTCAAGGTCATTCATTCTCTTTTATTATCCTGAGACTACTGCGACTCTTGCCTAATGGCTGGGGTGGCCAAGATTTAAGGCCTAAGCCTGACTGCCAAAGCACTCAGCCTTGCCTCGCATTTCCCCCGCTGCTCCACCACACTGTGCATGAGGAGGGGGAAGATGGGGAAACAGAAAACTTGCCACATTTAAATGGCTGTATAGTGGTACTGCGTATGGCTGGGTCTTAGGTTTCTCATTTCTCAACAATATAGATCACAAAAAAAACAAGGTGTCAGTATTAATTATTATTGGTGTGCTGAAGACATGACTTTTATCTGGTACGAACTGTCGGCTTATGGACAGATGCAGACAGTTTCAGAGTTTTAAACTCAAGTTGCCATGTAATTGTGACTTATTTAGTTTCATAATCGAAAAAGGTCTTTCTTGTAAACAGGTGTGACATTGACAGCGTCTTCAAAACTTTGATGAAAATTTTGTTGTAATTCTTGCAAGGACACAATGAATTCTTCAAACCTCATGCTTCCTTCAACACCAGTGAGCTTAGCAAACTGGATTGCCTTTGTCAGAATTTGTTCCTTCTAAAATTCGATTTTCTTTTTAAATGGCCCTCCATCAAATCAGAAAGAAGTTACCGTGTAATGTAGTATGCAGTCAAGTCCACTTAAAACGTGAAGTCTTCAATACATTCTGAATGTTCTAATTTTCGTTCCTGCACTCCTTTTTTCTTCGTAAATTCAACAATAATGAGATATAACTGGAAAAATTATTCCAGTCATGCTCCTTGACTTTGCACTTTGCAGTAATGTACTGTTCATTTGCATTGAAAACTGTTGCAACTGAAGGTGGAATCATGGGTGTCGTTTCAGAAATTTTACTGTATGTACCACCAATTTCTTCAAGTGCTGTGTCTGCAAATTTAGTACAAAGTGCTTCTTGATGTCCAGAACAATGGATCCTGTCTGTCGATCGTTGTAGTTTTTGCCTTTTTTCATTGTCAACTAAAAGTTTTAATTCCTTTGACATTGTACGAAACTGTCATTTTGTAGCATATAAGCAGCACCTGTTGCATACGAGAATTGAGAATTCTCATCCGTCTCTTCTGTTATTACCATTTTTAAAGGATTGTGATGATAGTTCACTAGACCACTTCCTTCTGTGCAAACAGTCTGTCAAACTCAGAGTTGTGTAGACTGCAAAATTCTGCACTGCAATGATAAATGAAATGTCACGCTGCTTTGTGTGCTTCAGACACGGGCCAAGCAAACCTGAGTGACAGGCCAGGCCTTGGCCCACACACACTGCTCACGTGAAGTTTGGCATGTTGTGGCTGGGCCTGCCTAATGTGCAAGTCTCAGGACAACCACCCACCCGCGATTTCCAGCAGGTGTGATGGACACTGATTCCACACAATGACTGATTCTGGCACATTTAATGTTCATCTGGCCTCTTATATTACTTTCCTCCAATGGAACTGTAATAGTGTTAATTGTCTCCTTCTGGAACTGCAGTACCTTGTTTATATATACTCTGTAGCTTGTGTTGTATTTCGTGGATACTCAGTTCCCGACTCTTCATGGTTTCCAAGTATTCTGCCGGAACCTGGTCGGGTCTTTGTGAGCATCTTGTGATGCCTATACGTTGGTCGGCACTGACATTGTTAGTTCCTAGGTTTCTCGTCATACTGCACTGGAAGCTATGACCATTTTGGATCCATTTAGACTCTGCGGTAAAGATATGCAACCTTCACCTCCCCCCTCCGACTGGCCTTCTATGCTTTCTGCTCAAGTGAAATGTAGGGCAAAATGGTCAGTGAAAAGTCATTTAAGAGCCACTGATAATTACTGAAGCATTTGGTTGTGCACCCTGTCCAGCACAGTAGTCATGTTGGTGCAGATAGCAAGGGCACTGGAGAGCTCCCATTTGTTAAATGGGACATTACAAGGCTCCGGGCAGTGTGGAACAGAGATAAAGGAAGTCATTCCAAATGATGTTAAAGAAGACTGAATGCAGATGCATAGTGGGCCAAAACATCCCAAAGGTGTTCTATGGGATTCAGGTCAGGACTCGGTGCAGGCCAGTCCATTACATTGATGTTCTTGTTGTATAACCACTCTGCAACAGGTCGTGCATTATGAACAGTTGCTTGATCATGTTGAAAGGTGCAATCGCCATCTCTGAATTGTTCAACAGTGGGAAGCAAGAAGGTGCTTAAAACATCAATGTAGGCCTGTGCTGTGATAGTGCCATGGAAAACAACAAGGGGTGCAAGCCTCCTCCATGAAAAACACAACTGCACCCTGACACCACCGTCTCTGAATTTTACTGTTGGCACTACACACGCTGGCAGATGACCTCCACCGGGCATTCGCCATACCCACACCCGGCCATCAGATCGCCACATTGTTTCTTGTGATTCGTAACTCCACACAACATTTTCCCATTGTTCAATCGTCCAATGTTTACACCCCTTACATCAAGTGAGGTGTCGTTTGGCATTTACTGGTGTGATGTATGCCTTATGAGGGATCGCACCTGTCGGCTTTGACCCGTGACGTAAGACTGTTGTGGTGCGTGACGTCACGATGGCGCGGAATTTAGTTTGTGAGAGTGCCGTGTTTGTAGGTGTCATTTTGATGCGATCAGTGGTGCTCTCTGGTGGTGTGTTATGTGATGTTTTTGGTTTAGTTTGCGAGTGTGGCGTCGTGTGTGAATTTTGGTAAATAGCTGTTTTTATGTCTTTGGTAGGTATGGATATGACTGACAGGGTCAACAGTTTTCGGTTGTCAGCTATGAAGGGTGACAGTGCGTTGTCTCTAATACAATTTCTCCAACTATTCGGATTTTTGGATGAAGTCGTGAAGTGTTCAGTATGATGTGAAGAAATGAGGCTTACTTAACATTCCGGCGTCTCGGACCAGGGACAGCTGTATGTGGAGATGTCGTAAGGATAACAGGTTAAGGGAAGTGTTCGATCCCAATGTGTGGCTGTGAACGTTGGTATTGCTATCGGGAGATGTTTTTGAGCCATATAGGTCAAGGGAAGTGTTAGGTCCTAATTTATGGGATCGGGCGCTGCTATTGAGCTATATAGGTTAATGGAAGTATCAGTATCCAGATGATGTGTGTTTAGTGGTATTTGGGGAGTTTTGTGATGTCAGTTTTTTTCGTCGTTTTGTATGGGGGTGGGTGTCTAAATCTGTTTGTATTTAGTTTGTCCCCACCCAGAAAACCCCTATTCCCCGCGCTTGTCCCGTTAGTGTTGCTATTTCCCGCGCTTGTCCCGTTAGTGTTGTTAGGCTTTTTGTGGAGTGAGTGAGTGAGTGAGTGAGTGAGTGAGTGTGTTTTTCTTTTTAATGTATTTTCGTCCTCATAATGTGTACGTAACGACTTAATATGCGCCATATTGGAATCGTGGTTTATGGTAGTTTCTGCCATATTTGTGACTTCATGGGTCAAAGCAGACGGGCGGGATCGGATGCTTCTGTATTTCCCTTATGAGCAGCCGCTCGGCCATGAAATCGAAGTTTTTTTCACCTCCCGTCTAACTGTCATAATACTTGCAGTGCATCCTGATGCAGTTTGGTATTCCTGTGTGATGGCGTGGATAGATGTGTGCCTGTTACACATTACACCTCTCTTTAACTGTCGGCAGTGTCTACCAGTCAACAGACGAGGTAGGCGTGCATGCTTTTGTGCTGTACATGTCCCTTCACGTTTCCACTTCACTATCACATCAGAAACAGTGGACCTAGGGATGTTCAGGAGAGTGGAAATCTCGCGTACAGGTGTATGATAAAAGTGACACCCAATTACCTGACAATGTTCGAAGTCCATTAGTTCCGCAGAGCACCCCATTCTGCTCTGTCGCGATGTCTACTGACTACTGAGGTCACTGATATGGAGTACCTTGCATTAGGTGGCAGCAAACTGCACCTTATATGAAAAATATATGTTTGAGGGTGTCCAGATACTTTTGATCACATAGTGTGCATAACAGCTTGTATTAATTTGGACACAGTCTGCTTCTGGAGTTTCCATTGATCTGAAAAGGCATTTGATCTAGTCCAGTGGCTATCAAACTTTTTTGCTCAGGAGTCAACATTGACATTGTGGGGTTTCAGTTGGTACCGCATATATAGTGGGTAATATTATTAGTTGGTAATCTACATAAATTAGTGCGTAATTAACCCAAAATAGAATAGCTGTAATAAGAGCACAAAAAGTTGGACAACAGCCCCAAAAGCACTGATCTTTGCGTTTTGGCACCATTCAGAACAAGTAGTGTTGACTGTGCCCTCTTTCAGATTGCTGCCAAACTCAACAATCTAACAGTTGTGACGCTATAGCTGTGTGATAAGAGTTGTTGGTTTTACTATGTATGTGAATGACTGATTGACAGCAGTATTTGTAGTTAAATTTGAATGCACTGTTCAATATTAGACTCAATCACAAAAGCGTGCTAAATGATTTAAATGCCAATTTTCGTCTACACATGCCATTATATTAAACAGCTTTAATTAATTTCATGTTACTTTCACAAATAAGTACTGTATGTATTATATGATACTGTATGATTATATGATAGCGGAACAAACATTGGTAGCAGTTACTTCTGTAAAATATCTGGGACTATGCGTGCGGAACGATTTGAAGTGGAATGATCATATAAAATTAATTGTTGGTAAGGCGGGTACCAGGTTGAGATTCATTGGGAGAGTGCTTAGAAAATGTAGTCCATCAACAAAGGAGGTGGCTTACAAAACACTCGTTCGACCTATACTTGAGCATTGCTCATCAGTGTGGGATCCGTACCAGATCGGTCTGACGGAGAAGATAGAGAAGATCCAAAGAAGAGCGGCGCGTTTCGTCACAGGGTTATTTGGTAACCGTGATAGTGTTACGGAGATGTTTAATAAACTCAAGTGGCAGACTCTGCAAGAGAGGCGCTCTGCATCGCGGTGTAGCTTGCTCGCCAGGTTTCGAGAGGGTGCGTTTCTGGATGAGGTATCGAATATATTGCTTCCCCCTACTTATACCTCCCGAGGAGATCACGAATGTAAAATTAGAGAGATTAGAGCGCGCACGGAGGCTTTCAGACAGTCGTTCTTCCCGCGAACCATACGCGACTGGAACAGGAAAGGGAGGTAGTGACAGTGGCACGTAAAGTGCCCTCCGCCACACACCGTTGGGTGGCTTGCGGAGTATAAATGTAGATGTAGATGTACATTTGAGGATGATATTTTGTGTAGTGAACATGTTACTTCCGTATCAATAGTGGCTGATTGGTACGACTTGTGCATGCCCATGAGTTGTCATAACTGGAAGTTAACCAAGAAAACATCCCCTCACTACGTCCTCTAACACCACAGACGTCACCCTAGTTATCCCTCTGCCACCGAGGTAAGCGTCCAGTTTAGTGTAGCTAACGGCTGAATTCACCAATGTCCATTACAATTGTTGTTGTTGTTGTTGTTGTGGTCTTCAGTCCTGAGACTGGTTTGATGCAGCTCTCCATGCTACTCTATCCTGTGCAAGCTTTTTCATCTCCCAGTACCTACTGCAACCTACATCCTTCTGAATCTGCTTAGTGTATTCATCTCTTGGTCTCCCTCTACGATTTTTACCCTCCACGCTGCCCTCCAATACTAAATTGGTGATCCCTTGATGCCTCAGAACATGTCCTACCAACCGATCCCTTCTTCTGGTCAAGTTGTGCCACAAACTTCTCTTCTCCCCAATCCTATTCAATACTTCCTCATTAGTTATGTGATCTACCCATCTAATCTTCAGCATTCTTCTGTAGCACCACATTTCGAAAGCTTCTATTCTCTTCTTGTCCAAACTATTTATCGTCCATGTTTCACTTCCATACATGGCTACACTCCATACGAATACTTTCAGAAATGACTTCCTGACACTTAAATCAATACTGGATGTTAACAAATTTCTCTTCAGAAACGCTTTCCTTGCCATTGCCAGCCTACATTTTATATCCTCTCTACTTCGACCATCATCAGTTATTTTGCTCCCCAAATAGCAAAACTCCTTTACTACTTTAAGTGCCTCATTTCCTAATCTAATTCCCTCAGCATCACCCGACTTAATTAGACTACATTCCATTATCCTTGTTTTGCTTTTGTTGATGTTCATCTTATATCCTCCTTTCAAGACACTGTCCATTCCATTCAACTGCTCTTCCAAGTCCTTTGCTGTCTCTGACAGAATTACAATGTCGTCGGCGAACCTCAAAGTTTTTATTTCTTCTCCATGAATTTTAATACCTACCCCGAATTTTTCTTTTGTTTCCTTTACTGCTTGCTCAATATACAGATTGAACAACATCGGGGAGAGGCTACAACCCTGTCTTACTCCCTTCCCAACCACTGCTTCCCTTTCATGTCCCTCGACTCTTATAACTGCCATCTGGTTTCTGTACAAATTGTAAATAGCCTTTCGCTCCCTGTATTTTACCCCTGCCACCTTCAGAATTTGAAAGAGAGTATTCCAGTCAACATTGTCAAAAGCTTTCTCTAAGTCTACAAATGCTAGAAACGTAGGTTTGCCTTTCCTTAATCTTTCTTCTAAGATAAGTCGTAAGGTCAGTATTGCCTCACGTGTTCCAGTGTTTCTACGGAATCCAAACTGATCTTCCCCGAGGTTGGCTTCTACTAGTTTTTCCATTCGTCTGTAAAGAATTCGTGTTAGTATTTTGCAGCTGTGACTTATTAAGCTGATAGTTCGGTAATTTTCACATCTGTCAACACCTGCTTTCTTTGGGATTGGAATTATTATATTCTTCTTGAAGTCTGAGGGTATTTCGCCTGTTTCATACATCTTGCTCACCAGATGGTAGAGTTTTGTCAGGACTGGCTCTGCCACGGCCGTCAGTAGTTCCAATGGAATATTGTCTACTCCGGGGGCCTTGTTTCGACTCAGGTCTTTCAGTGCTCTGTCAAACTCTTCACGCAGTATCGTATCTCCCATTTCATCTTCATCTACATCCTCTTCCATTTCCATAATATTGTCCTCAAGTACATCGTCCTTGTATAGACCCTCTATATACTCCTTCCACCTTTCTGCTTTCCCTTCTTTGCTTAGAACTGGGTTTCCATCTGAGCTCTTGATATTCATACAAGTCGTTCTCTTATCTCCAAAGGTCTCTTTAATTTTCCTGTAGGCGGTATCTATCTTACTCCTAGTGAGATAGGCCTCTACATCCTTACATTTGTCCTCTAGCCATTCCTGCTTAGCCATTTTGCACTTCTTGTCGATCTCATTTTTGAGACGTTTGTATTCCTTTTTGCCTGTTTCACTTACTGCATTTTTATATTTTCTCCTTTCATCAATTAAATTCAATATTTCTTCTGTTACCCAAGGATTTCTACTAGCCCTCGTCTTTTTACCTACTTGATCCTCTGCTGCCTTCACTACTTCATCCCTCAAAGCTACCCATTCTTCTTCTACTGTATTTATTTCCCCCATTCCTGTCAATTGCTCCCTTATGCTCTCCCTGAATCTCTGTACAACCTCTGGTTCTTTCAGTTTATCCTGGTCCCATCTCCTTAAATTCCCACCTTTTTGCAGTTTCTTCAGTTTTAATCTACAGTTCATAACCAATAGATTGTGGTCAGAGTCCACATCTGCCCCTGGAAATGTCTTACAATTTAAAACCTGGTTCCTAAATCTCTGTCTTACCATTATATAATCTATCTGAAACCTTTTAGTATCTCCAGGGTTCTTCCATGTATACAACCTTCTTTCATGGTTCTTAAACCAAGTGTTAGTTATGATTATGTTGTGCTCTGTGCAAAATTCTACCAGGCGGCTTCCTCTTTCATTTCTGTCCCCCAATCCATATTCACCTACTATGTTTCCTTCTCTCCTTTTTCCTACACTCGAATTCCAGTCACCCATGACTATTAAATTTTCGTCTCCCTTCACAATCTGAATAATCTCTTTTATTTCATCATACATTTCTTCAATTTCTTCGTCATCTGCAGAGCTAGTTGGCATATAAACTTGTACTACTGTAGTAGGTGTGGGCTTTGTATCTATCTTGGCCACAATAATGCGTTCACTATGCTGTTTGTAGTAGCTTACCCGCATTCCTATTTTCCTATTCATTATTAAACCTACTCCTGCATTACCCCTATTTGATTTTGTGTTTATAACCCTGTAGCCACCTGACCAGAAGTCTTGTTCCTCCTGCCACCGAACTTCACTAATTCCCACTATATCTAACTTCAACCTATCCATTTCCCTTTTTAAATTTTCTAACCTACCTGCCCGATTAAGGGATCTGACATTCCACGCTCCGATCCGTAGAACGCCAGTTTTCTTTCTCCTGATAAAGACATCCTCTTGAGTAGTCCCCGCCCGGAGATCCGAATGGGGGACTATTTTACCTCCGGAATATTTTACCCAAGAGGACGCCATCATCATGTAATCATACACTAAAGCTGCATGCCCTCGGGAAAAATTACGGCTGTAGTTTCCCCTTGCTTTCAGCCGTTCGCAGTGTCAGCACAGCAAGGCCGTTTTGGTTATTGTTACAAGGCCAGATCAGTCAATCATCCAGACTGTTGCCCTTGCAACTACTGAAAAGGCTGCTGCCCCTCTTCAGGAACCACACGTTTGTCTGGCCTCTCAACAGATACCGCTCCGTTGTGGTTGCACCTACGGTACGGCTATCTGTATCGCTGAGGCACGCAAGCCTCCCCACCAACGGCAAGGTCCATGGTTCATTAAGCACATCTAAAAAAAATTGTTGGTTACTGAGCAGAAAGCTACAGTCTTCGGAAGCTCTTTTTGGATTCAGCTGTCAAATGAGGCTTGTAACTGCTGGCCACATGAATACTTGAGTTTGGCCAGAGTTTCGCAACCACTGATCTAGTAAATCACACAGTGCTCCTACATAAACTGGATGCTTACATTATAAGAGAAGTCTGCAGTGAATGGTTTGTCATGTATATCAGACAGAGAGCAGCTGGTAGAAATAACAACACATGATATAAGAACAAGCTATTCAGATATAATATCTGTTACATCAGAAGTCCCACAGGGCTCAATCTTAGCCCCTTCTTCTTTCTCTCTATTAATGACCTCCTGGAACACCTATCCACAACACCTGTGTCATTTGCCAATGATACAAACCATCTATCTTGTAACAGTTCTCCACAGTAGATAAGAGCCAACTTTGTTGACAGCTGTGAAAGGCTTCTATGCTGGCTCTTTGAAGACAACCTCTTAATATAGGAAAAAAAAGCTCATACATTATTTTGTCCATCAAAGATCCATACACCACACGTAGAATCCTCGAAAGAGCCATACCTAAAGACTGGAAAGTAGCACACACAAGTCACACCAGCTCCCAAGAAAGGAAATAAGTTATCCTCTGAGTTACAGACCCATATCAGTAATGTTGATTTGCAGTAGTATTTTGGGACCCTTGCTATGTTTGAACATTATGAATTACCTCGAAGAAAGTGATTTGTTGACAAATAGCTAACAAAGATCCAGAAAATGTTGTTCTTGTGAAACACAACTAGTTCTTTATTCTCACAAAGTAATGAATGCTGCCAATAGATCTCAAATTGATTCCATATTTTTAGATTTCTAGAAGGCTTTTGACACTGATATTCACAAGCAACTTCTAATCAAATTGCATGCCTGTGGGTTATCACTACAGTTGTGCAACTGGGTTTGTGATTTCCTGGCAGAAAGATCACAGTCCGTAGTGACTGATGGAAAGCCATTGATTAAAACAGAAACAATATCTGGCGTTCCCCAAGGGAGTGTTACAGGCTCTCTGCTGTTCCTGATCCATCTAAACGATTCAGAAGACAATCTAAACAGCTCCATTAGATTGTTTGCGAATGATACTCTCATTTTCCACCTAGTAAAGTCATCAGGTGATCAAAATCCATTGCAAAACAATTTAGGCATAATATATGTATGGTGCAGAAAGTGGCAGTTAACTCTAAATAATGAAAACTGTTAAGTCGTCCACATGAGGACTAAAAGGAATCTGCTAAATTTCTGTTGCAAGATAAATCACACAAACCTAAAGGCTCTAAATTCAGCTAAATACTCAAGGATTACAATTACGAATAATTTAAATTGGAACAATCACAAAGATAATGTTGTTGGGAAAGCAAACCAGACTGTGATGTATTGGCAGAACACACAGATAATGCAACAGGTGTACCAAAGGGACTGCTTACATTACACTTTTCTGTCCTCTTCTGGTGTACTACTGTGCAGTGGGGGTCCACATCAGACAGGAGTGACGGAGGACATTGAAAAAATTCAGGACAACTCGTTTTGTATTATTGCAAAGTAGAGGATAATGAGCCATTGGTACAATAAGTGAATTGGGGTTGCAATAATTAAAACAAAGGAATTTTTTTTGTTGTGGCAGGATCTTCTTATGATGCCTCACACTTGTTTTCTCCTCAGTGTTAAAATATTTTGTTGGTGCCCACCTACAAAGGAATAAATCATCATAAAATAAGAGAAATTGGAGCTTGCATGGAAAGATTTAAGTATTCATCTCTCCTGTGCACTGTTAGAGAGTGGGATGATAAAGAAATAGCTTGAAGGTCTTTGATCAGCCCTCTGCTAGACATTTAATTGTGAATTTCAGAGTAACCATGTAGATATAGATGTTAATTATGAAGGATTGAAGGGTATTGCTGGAGCCTTGAAGTGTTAGATGACTTCATAATGGAACACTTCTAACAAGGGAAACTTCCCATTGCAACCCCCCCCCCCCCCCCCCCTCCCTCCCTCGGATTTAGTGGTAAGAGGACCCAGTGGGCAGCCCATCAAAATCTGAACACCGATCAAGCATGGAAACAGGAAGAAGTTGTACTGGACTCTGAAGAAAGAGGGGGTGGGGGTGGGGAATGGAAACAGTGAATGGTCCAAGAAGTAGCAGTGCAATATAGAGCATCTGGGGAAAGAAGTGGCATCGCGGTTACGATGTTGGACAGCAATGGACGAGCCATTTTCAAACCTCCCTCGTACCTATTTTTGTTCCTCTTGCTGTTCATTCTATTCAAATTTGTGTCTGTATTGTGGTGTAACATCCATTTGCAATAACGAGGTTTAAGGTAGGGACCTGTAATAACAGTTGATTCTCCACAACTATTCTGTTAGTCAAAAGGAAGCAGCTTTTGAATGGGAACTGCAAACATTTGATGACAAGGTGACAAGTCAGTCAAATCCTCCACCAGGAAACATGTCTAGCTACGAGTGGGAGCCTCGCTAGTTCACGACAGTTAGTCTTAGCCCTGACGACGACCATGGAGGTAGTGGTCGAAAGCTTGGAGTTTTATCCTGCATTGACGTGGCATGTACACGGAGAGATTCTTATTCAGGAAACATGTCTGTTGTCATATACGGCATTAGTGACAGTATGTGGGTCATACAATAGGAATCTCTTATCGATGCACGTAATTTGTACGACTGGTAAATGATCAAGGTATGTCATTGCCCAATATAGGTGTTCGTGTGAACGTGATCACTCCCAATGACACAGTTTCTGTGTACTGTGAAAACACATGCTTTTAACGTTTTTGGAGTTGTGTTCCGTTTTGGAAATCTTGACTCTTAAATACCTTCGTTGTAACATAGTTCACACCCGTTTATATGTTGTTTCAATTTCTGCGATACGTCTATGTGGTATCTTGGCTGCTCTCACTATTCACCTCATTAACTTGTGACGTCAACGTATTCTTATGACAACTCATTTTCAGTAATCAATGTACAGTATGACAACTGCCAAGGCTACAGAAAAAGGACAAACGTTTCAATAACCAGAGGGACAGTTCATAATGTTGAGGAAGGGCAAGAGATAGTTTTTAATACTGCTCACCCACGTGGTGGTAATGCAATGCTGTAACCACTTAACCAACACGCCATTTTTTTTTTTTTTTTCTTTCCAGCTACTCTGTAAGCACTTCTTGTTCTTGGACCATTCAGTTTACATTTTGCTTTTTTTTTCCATAGTTCAGTACATCATCTTCTTGTTTTCATGCTTGATCTGTGTTCAGTTTTCTACAGGTTATCCACTGGGCCATCTTACCACTAAATCAGAGAGGGGCTGCGATGGGGAGTTTCCCTTGTAAATGAAACTCACAATTCGCCTAAATTATCTAAACTGTGGAGGTGCAAGGCCTTAGAGGACTATCCTATTGTGGCTGAATTGCATAATATTTTTAACTTATGTGAAGGCATGGTTACATGCTCTGTTGTGATAGATATGGATCCTGAGGAATTGTGGGAGAAATGGAAAACCATGGGTGTCATGGAAGTGTAGAACTACATGCGGAGAGTTGGTGACATGCTCAGTCATCTGTGCCCCGGAGCTAAAGGCAAGCTCCTGTCTTGTTTCAGTCAAATCTTGTTTGATGGACAGTAGTTCACCACTTGGAAGGAGGCAATATTAATTCCATTCTGGGAAATGGGCAATTATCTTGTGTGGGTAAGACCCTAGAGCCCATGGTCAACCACTACCTCGTCTGGCTCGTCATATCCCGAGATCATCTGTGCTGCTGCTAGTGCAGTTTCAGTGCAACCATTCTGCTCTTCACAGTTTAATTCCAGAGATGTCTATACAACAGTCTTTGTTACACGGAAACCAGTTGGATGATTTGATTTTTTAACTTGAAAAAGTGTAAGACACCATTTTAAGGTACAACATCCTGCACCAACTACATGAATGGCAGCTACATGGACATCTGCCACTTATCGAATTCTTCCTCGAGAACTGATGCTTTTGGTATTGCGTTGGTGGTGCCTTGTATGACCATTACATTCAGGAAACTTGGGGTCCCCCAAGACCGTATACTCAGTTTTGCACTGTTTGTGATAGTTATCAGTGGCATCTCCTCCACAGTCAGGAGCCATGTAAGTGATCTTTGTTGGTGGGTGATTTCGCAGTCTTCTTCTACTCTTCCTCCGATCTTGCAATGACAACAAGGGATGGGCAC